>NC_032016.1:22615473-22815776 GCF_001865875.1 Lupinus angustifolius | reverse complement strand
AATATATAAAAATTGAATATGTAATATCACACAATATTCGCCGGTAGGCACGAAGTGCCTATACACACTAGTTGATATAATTATAATAGTTTAATGGTCAATTGAGATAATTTGAAAGTTCATAGTATTTATTTACAAATGTCCAAAAGTTGAAGGAGTTTAGTGATATTTTCCTTTTTTTAAAATGCCCATCTTTAGTTTAAATCTTAGTTGACACGTATGTATAATTGTTTGAAAGAAATTAAGAAGTATTTGAGAGGATTCACACTTCTCATTTTACGTACTTGATCAATCCATTATAACAAAGATGTACACACTTAGGTTATTACCAAATTAAACCTCTTGAATATATCCCTTGTCATATTGGCTTGCTCTAATAATCTCGAATTTGCGAGGCTCTAGGCCAATCCACTCATATAAAAAGTCTACTCAATCTAATCAAATTTGCTCATCATCGGATTTAGGTAGATGCATGGTTTTTGGGTTGATAATATGCATATTTTTTTTTTCGGGGCCGATTCATGGTTTTAGTTTGTAACAAGTCTCTCTAAACCTGGTCAGGTCAAATAATCCTAATTGTCCATCTAATTTATACCACGATTTGTGTTAACTTCTTTTATCACTCCCTCTATCGTAGTGGATATAATAAAATAGAAAATAAAAATTTGTTTTATTGAGCAATTGAAATAATGACATAATTAGGAAGTCATAAAGATAATGGTGTATTTGTAAGAAAAACTCACATATATCTTGCTTGAATATTTGCAATGAATAAGAGTGTGAGAAAATAGAAATAATTAAATTGAATTTTATCTATAATCAAAATTATTTTGTTGTATTACTTGTTTTCCCTACCTAATAATTTGGATATTTAATATGATATTCCATGCCCTGATGATGTTTCACTGACGTATTGTATGCTGATATGCATATGTGATGTAATTAATTCCTTCTCCTCTTCTTGTAAGCTCTAATATGTGAGCTTCTCTTTGGACCAAAAAAATATTATTTTTATTTTATTTATGAGATTCCTCCTAATCAATTTTGCGTTGAAGTGTGAAACTAACCAGCCAACTTCAAGGATAATATGCTTATCCTATCCCGCGACCGCGAGTACATTGTCACAAATTGAAAGTAGGATATTGCATCAGTTCTTTGCAAGAACCTACCATATATACATACATACATTAATTGATTCGACCATATATACGAATTTATTCATTTAAAAACTATTGCGCTTGATGTAAGATTATGATATATTCAAGATTAAAAATTGAAAGTGTTAAATGTGAATGATATCTTCATTCATTTTATTATTACTTCCATTTTCATATTATTTTTATAATGTTTTCAACATTTTTAGTGAATTTAATAATATAAATGATTAAAGTAGTCAATTGCTGTGGCGAGGTGTACCAAAGTTGTTAGGGTTGTTCTTCTGGATTTTCTACTCATAAGAGTATTTGTTATTGAAATTGGATTAGATGATCGAATTGGAAATTCAACCATTTGGTGTGAGCGTCACGAACTGCCTTAAACAATGGGAAGGGAACACATATCCTATTTCATAAATAGTGTCACCCCATTTACCTTAGTCATTGATTAAAAAAAATATATTTAAATTAAAATTTTAATAATTAAATATTTTTCTAAGTTATCACAAAATTATGGTACATTTTTTAGGATAAAAGATGTCCCGACTCAAATTGGTTTACGCCACCATAGCAAATTCATTGAAGTCACTAAACATTCTTCAGCCCACAAAACCATACATTTAATAATCCTACTACTTCCAAATAAAATAAAATGCAATATTTATGCTCCTAAAAATTTATACACAGTTAATATATTATTTATCATTTATTATATTTTTAATTAAAAGTTAATGATAATAAAATATAAATTGTGGATGATGCAATAATAATGTAAAAAACTTATTAAATTGTTCGTACATACATATTTTTTCTCAATAAAATATAAATTATATAGTTTTTACCGCTATGTGACTTAATATAAATTGCTTTCTCAAAATTATTTTATCAAGTATGCAGTGATAAAGTGAGTAACTAATATAGCAAAAATGAAACAATACACTATCTAAAAATAAAAATATCATTAATATTTTATGTCGTACCTAAGTAAAATTAGTAGTGTATACTGTATATATGTAAGATGGATTTGATAATATTAATTTAAAATATATTAATTATTGCATTACTAATAACTTTTTATACTATATAAATTTCATTCTTTTGATACTCATGAAATAAATTATCCCAAAATGTATAAAAAAACGCCTCATTTTTGTCATAATAATGTCACAAAGGAAAACTCTCACTATCTTGTCCCAAAAGAGAAAGGTCAACATAAACAAGAATACATGATCCTACATAGTGACTGCTTAGTTGTGCAACCTCAAAATCTTCGAAAACTAAGACGTGCGTCATGCTGTTCAAGAACAATGCTATGGCAGCCTTTCAGATTGTTATTATTATTATTATTATTTTAACGGAATTGCTTTCTGAAGTAAAGTGATGTGAATCGTTTTCTTTTCCACCCCCCAGCTGATGTGATTTTCCTTGACCAAACATATGCTTGCCCTCATGAAGTTATGTAAAAATTGATGTATGCCTTAAAATATGATAATTCATTATTACAAGAAATCAAATTCTTAAGATGTCAGTAGATAATGTTTTTCGGTAAATTGTATTCAGCTAAATAATAACTTGCATTGTTTTGGTGCATGACCTTGCAAATCCGTGCTAGTTATGATGGAATGATTATGGATTAATATGGTCATTACTCTGATTACTTTGATTTATAGCAGATTTTTTTCACTCATCAAATGTTTTTTGTCTGTTTTCTTTGAATAAAATTTATTTATTTATTATGGAAGCAAAGAAAATGAGTATTAGTAGAGGACCAGTTACTCAGCATATTTCAACATCAAGCCATTAATAATTGAAGGACGAAATCACCTATCTCAATTTACTGTTTCGATCCAATAAAATAATAACACTGAATTAAAATGAAAAATTCTAAAAACATAAAATAACATATTTATATTACTTAAAAAATTCATTAACTAGAAATATAAAAATACACTAATTTTGGGATAGGTGATCCTCATTCATAATTATACACTATTGCATTTTAAACTTTAGAGTTAACTATTACAGACACTTATGAAGAAGACAAATTGTCTTTAAAGAATGGAGGGCGTCATGGAAAAGTAAAGCGGTTCTACAGTACTTCAATCTCATTTCACTTACTTGATTGGAGTGATGTGTTTTTAGGTCTCATTTGTACATTAATGATTAAACTTCTAAAATTGTAAAAAAGGAAAAGAAAAAACAATTAACAAGCATGAAACTTGTTTTTGTCGGCTCTTGTTTCGCCACCAAAGCAGTTATACTGTTCTAGGACTTCGACCTAGAGTTGAGATGTAGAAGTAACATTAGTCTAACTATCTACTTCAACATTTTGTAAGAAGAAATTACTTATCTACAAGATCTTCGATATTTTAACCGTGATTAATTAGAAAACTAAAGGGAGAAAATGAAAGGTAAGAATTTATTCAAATAATGTTTGAATTGAATGTGTGATAGAAGAAATTAATTAGTACAAAGTTGCACGGCGTAATCAGAGTGAGTGGACAATTGAATAAAAAATTTAAGCTCTAGTTCTTGTGGCAACTACTTTATCATAATATTTGAAAAAGTGAAATTAAAATAAGAATTTATATACTCTAAATAAAATCATATTATGGATTAACCTGTTTCTCCTTAAGCAATACCCATGTTCGAGTCTCTAAATTTACAAAAAATGCAAGAATAGTGTAGGATTTCATTTTGGGTAGATAATAATCCTTCATCATCTAAACCGTCAAATATAAATAAAAATGTAAAGTTGATTTTATTGACACATATTTTGAGGTTGGGAGACTAAATTGTCTACCATGCAAAATTTAAGGGTATTTTTTAAACCCAAATCAAGTTTCGAATTTATTTTTAATAATTTTTAAAATATACATTAAATTGCATATCATTTTGGAATTTAAGTCCCACCCAAAAAAAAGTGAGAAAAATAGAAAATAAATGTTTACGACAAAAAGAGAGTGGGTCTCAATTTTTTTAAATATACTTTTTAAAATGACTTGAATTTTGATAATAAATATTTCTATTGATAAATAATAATTATTTTAATCTAAAAGTACAGAAACATAATTTATAAGTAGGCTAATTCGAATTATAATCAGACCCACATTAAAGGCCAAAAAAAAGAAGAAATAAATATCCTCTTTACAAGATAAACAACATACAAAATTATGTTCCATAAGTATTAAATAATTGAAAGATACCAAAAATTATAATAATTTTTTTACTTGGTATTAAATCGAGTTAAAGGCAGTAATTTTATAAATAATTTATAAATTTATGCTTATTTCACATATTTGTATGACAAAATCAAAATGTCATTAAGAGTCATAAGGTGATTTAATGGCTAAGGTGAAAAAGTTTAAGGAATTGAATGGAGGAGGTTGTGAATTCAAGCATTACTCATGACAAATATAAAAAAAATTATAAGATGATTTGATGATTATGGTGATTGAAAACAATTGATGGTTGAGACTCGTCCACAAAAAATACTAATAATTGCCGATAAAAAAATCAAAACATCTTTTAAAATTAATAAAATTCTTCTTTTGCTTATAAAAAAAAGTGAAAATGATGTATATTTAGTTATATACGTAAGATTATTCTATTTCTAATTCCTTCACTTCCTTTACACTTTTTATCCATTTGATATGTGTTGGATTACATGAAAAGCCATGTACAACTTCAATTCAATGATCAGGAAAAGTTTAGTCTTGTTGATACACACCCACCAAGGACATCTTTATCTGTCACTTGCATCTATACCTTTAGTTAGGTTAATTCTATGATTAGTTAAGTAACATCTTTTATTCTTTCTTCCAAGAACCTTTCACAACGATACGTGTTCTTTGACATAACCATTTGATGTAAGACTCTTTGATTCCATGCTTATGGTAGGCATTTTTCTAAGTATTATTTGGTGTTTGATGAGCATGGATCTCAATAATGAAGATGCCATCCATGCATGGCCCACTTGTAAAGACCATAGCCGCGTTACTCGGAACCATAAACCCTATTTGGGTTTCTCATGCCTTTGTTCATTAATACAATGACTTTAGGAGAAGCTAATTGTGTATATTGGTGGTATTGGCAGTAATTAGGCCATAAATGTTTGGTTTTCAAAAGAAGCATGTTTATTTTATGAAGAAAACACCATGCTTTATTTGTGCTTGTTGTTGTGTTTGGAGGGTAGCCACGCCCACTAGGAATATTAATTTTGTTGATGGACATTTTTTTGGAGGTGTGGGGTGAGGGTGGGGGAGGAATTAATTCCACAATTTCTTTGAAGCAAAATGAAACTTGTACACAATTTTCCTTTGCAGTTATTACCCTAAATTAATTGTATATAAATCTCTCTCTTAGTTCCATTCTCAGGCATGTGACCATATTCTTAGATATCATATTAGATATTAGTTTGCTCAAAAAAGTGTTGAAAAATGTACGTACAGAGCTAAAAGAATCGGTATATACTTGCGTGTTTAAAGGCACTTGGCATTGGCATTGGCATTATGGCATATAAGTATATAACATTGACGTGCCCAACCACATATATAGCCCCACAATTTGTTGCTAATGAATTATCCAAAAGAACAACTACCACTGTGGTCCAATGACACAATGCATATTTCAAAGTTGTGTCGGAGCAAATGCACTTTAAATTCTCTTCTTGGTCTTAACCCAATTGCTTTAGCACTATTCCTTTTTAATTTGCATGATACTGGTTTTACCAAAAAGACTTGTGTGTAAACTATTAATGTGGAGACAACTAATAAAACATTTTCAGCCCATTAAAAATTTAATTTCAATTAAAATTTAATTATAAATGATAACACCAAAAAATATAAACACACTTATTTTTAAATGTGACATATTATATGGATATCTATACAAGTTTTTCTCATTCCCTTATCAAAATAGAAGCATTATGATTGGAGGCGCGCAGTATTTTCTTTTTTTAGGTGATTAACGGAAGTAGGAGTTATGAATGCAGTTTAAAGTGACATCACATATGTTGTTTTTCAATGTGTGTCATTTAATGAACCATAAGTTATGATTGATTAAAAAATATAAGTTTAAAGTTTAATTATTAAATATTTTTTTGATCAATTATAAAAACATCTTATGATACATAGAGTGACACAAATTGTGAGAGAAAAGTTGTGCTCAATGGTAGGGTAACCATGCTTGTGATGTGTCGCCTTCAGAGTGGGTGGGACTAATAGTAAATGAGTAATAAACCGGTACTTAAAGCATGAGATCCCTTATATAATATAACTTTTTACTAACCTCCATAAGCTTTTGATTAATGACTTGGGAGTGAAAACTTTTGTGGACCACTAATACAAAAAGTGATTATTTTTGCAACCATGCAAATGTCACTGTAGGTTAGTTGGCTAAGCAATCACTTTATAGAGTGATTTTAATTAGTAAATCAGCACAAGGCTAAAGGTATAGTGGGGATTCTACAATGACCTAATAAGTTTTGTCTATTGATGTTTCATGTTGTATTATGACATGTGACAACAGGTTAGATGGTTTATTTCTTGTCTACTCATTACCCTAGAATTATTAATCAACATCATTAAAAATTTGCATTCAACATCTAACAATGCTTTAAAACGTTTGTCTATATGAGCAGAATAAAATGTAAATTTAAATTCAAAAACACTTTAGAATATGGGAGTCAAACAATGTAGAAAGTGGAGAATCAATAATGCTTTCTGAAGCAATGTGAATTGATTTTGCTATATAAGATCACTAACGCTTACTCCAACAAGCAAACTTTAATGTGATAAATCAACAACACTTGCTGATTTATTGATTCTTGTCACAATACTATTGTTTGATATAACAATACCCTTAATACATGACTGTACCAACATGAGTACTTACTGCGTCAATCTGAAAATTTAAAGCTAATAACCCCTACAGTGCCCACAACCAAGTCCTATCCTTTATAACATTTAACAAACCACTTGCATCAAAACTCCCGTGCCTGATAATTAGAGCATTCCTTGCAACCTAAATAAACCGTATCCCAGAATTGATACATCTTAATAGGCAATTGCAAGTCACCTATAAACATTCACCTACAACCAAATCGTCTTCACATTGAGTTTTATGAAGAAAAAAGAGAAAAAAAACACCATAAATAACACAAGCGGGGTTGAACCCATTACTTGGTGGAAAAGAGTCAAAATTTTCCACTATGCTATTCAGACTGATAAGAACTATCCTGTGAATTATTATATTTCCTAAAAGCAGTATTAAGAATTAGAGTGAATGGTCTCTAATATTTCATGCATTAAATTGATAAATTATTTAAAATTTTAAGGTTTATATTTAATTATATATTATTACCATTAATATTATAATTATTATTATATTTAAAATTAAAATGATATGCTAACTTTATGGGATTCAAGAATTTAACAGTTGATTTTTCCTATAGGTAAATAATTTTGTTAAAAGAGATCTCAAAACAAAAATTAAACTATTGATTCTTTAGTTATATAGATTCAAATATTGTATAAATAGCCAATTTTAAGCTTGTGATTTATTTTATTATACATAAGTAAACAAGTCACCTTTCCTCAAAGCCAATGAAATTAAAGATATATTTTTTATTTTTTACACCACTGAATGATATTTTTTTTATTTGTAGTAATAATGACGTATAAATATATCATATAGCTGCAGGCTGCTTAATCAGTAATATATAATAATGACTTCAAAGCAGATTCATACTATTATTTAACGAGGGAAAAATGGCAAAGGTTACATTGTTCCCATCGTGGGCAACCGAAATTGAAGTTTATAAGATTAAATTATGCCATGGGAGATTCCTTATCCTAATTAGATTCTTGATTAGATATTTTCTATCAAATGGGATGTTAACCTTGTTGCTACATTGTAAAGTGAAATCATACTTGTCGCTAACTAATTTGAGTTCAAGAAATTGTGAGAAGTAAGCTCGTAAAAATACTTATAAAACCGTTCACAAAAAAAAAACGTCTGTTACTGCATGCAGTTTAAATACTAAAAAAAAAAGACACGTGCGCAAACCCACAGAATAATTAACTTATAACTTATTGCTAGATAGACCGACAGCGCAAATAAGTAGATATGGCCCTAAACACTTCGTTAATAATTGAAACCAATTTTTTATTTTACCTTTCCAAGCAAAAATAAGAATTCATTGGTGGTGTGACAATTCATGGAGAGACATGGACATTTTGTGGGGACAATTCGTAGCTCATATGTTTCCACATATATAATTATTTTCATTCACATGTATGTTAGGAAAAAATGTATACAAATCAGTTTTATATTTAATTATTATTGATTTAAAAAAATATAGATAATATATAAATTTGTATATTGACAATAGATAGATATATTATATATTATTCTACATAACACGGCCTTCTTTAGTGAATTAGTGGTTGTATACGCCTTGAGCTTCTTGAAGTCATTCATATCAATTGATCAAAATAACATATTTTGTTGATCAAACGATAGAGAAGATCAATTTGCGCACGGAATTCAGAGACATTATTCTGATATTGCATTATTGTTAGATACATGATTGTTAGCTATTCTTTATAACTGAAAGAGTATATGGTGCAAAAAAGTATAGACTAATTCATAAATAAGAAAAAGTAAAAGTAGAAAAAGAGGGGTTATTGTAAGGTGCGAATAGCCAAGAGGAAATGGCCATATTTTCATCAAGAGACCACCCCTCATCTTGCTGCTTGCTTTATTTCAGGCTTCCATCTCAAACTCCACTTTCCATATTTTCCTTAAAAAAATAACTTATATCTATTTTGTTATTTGTTTATAAAATTTCATAAAGTGATTCGTGATAATATCAACTTAATTCATTCCCCATGTTTTTTAAAAGAAATGTCCACCGGGAGAAGGTGAGGGTCAATGTTTTTTTTATCAGCAATGAAAATTTTATTAATAAAAAGATAAAGAAATTAGGAGAATAAGTGACACTCCTAAACATACAATCCCTAAACTAACAAAGCGAAAGATAATTTGAGGGTTGTCTCATCCAATCAAAAAAAGAAAAGGTAAACAAATGAAACGAATGTTTAAGAGACTTCCAAAATTCTGAAAAATAAACTCAATCACATCATCTAGTTGAAACCCATTACTATAAAGAGAACACGTAATGTTGTCTTGAGCAGATAAACCACCTCCAAGAGCAAAGTTCACTTTTGATGGAATCTCATCCAAAGCAATCTTTCAAACTAAACACTTCATCTTTGTCGGAACATTACACTCTTAAAGTTTTTTTTGAAGAAAACAAGAGTGTCACCAACTTCCACCTTTTATAGAGTTTGGTAAGTATTCCTAACACTGTATTGTCTACTTTTATCATAAATCCAAGAATCAAGAGTATGTTGTTTAGGCAAAGAATCATTAATGAGTCTTAGGAACTCTTCAAGACCCTCTTCCTCTCAAGCGAACAAATCCCTTCTTCATCCCAGCCTCAAAGTCCACACGCCATTCCTCCAAGCACCCAAGGAAGCAATAGATGCATCTTTATCCAATGCCACCTGATATAATCTAGCAAAAGAACTCTTGAGGGTATTATTCTCCACCCATAAGTGAGTCCAAAAATTAATAAAACATCTAGGCACAACCTAAAGACCTACAGATACCATCATTTACTCACCCACACCCATTCCTTCCATGGACTGCTTAAGATTACCTAATTCTCTCCACCATGATGAACTCCTCCTAAAACACTCTAAGGCACACTCCCCTCCACACCTCTAATCTCCCCACACATTGATTTTAAGACTTGCACCCACAAAGAATCTCCCTCACATAACAATCTTCATCTCAATTTACCTAGTAGAGTTATGTTAAACATGAATACAATTTTAATCTCCAAGCCACCTTCCTCTTTAGGCCTACACATTTTCACCCACCTTCCCCAATAAATCCCTTTACTATCTTCCCACTTATCCTAAAGAAAACGCCTTTGAATTTTGTCAATCATGTTAATAACTGAAATCGGGGTTTTATAGAAAGAAAAGTATAAGTAGGTAAGGAACATAATACCGATTTTAGAAGAATTACCATACCACCAAAGTAGATGAGCTTGTGTTTAAAAAATTAAGCTTATTTTTGAAAGAATCAATGATAGGAGACCAAGTAGAGAGCCTTTTAGGATTTGCAACAACCAAAATTCATTGGAAATTGAATGGGATAAAACCAACAACATAATATAATTTATCAATTGCATTCATAACAAAATCATAGTTAGAATTCTCATCAATAAGAAAGGTATCATCCACATATTATAGATCAGAAACAAAAATCGCATCTTTACCCACCTTATACACTGAGCAAAGGTTGACACCCTTGCTGAAAATTAAATTGTTCACTTTTGTCCCTTGGTGAACAATGTCCACTTTTGTCATACCAAAAAACCAAATTTACATTAATGAGTAAATATATAATCACCTTTGGTTTTAATTCCTACTAATCACCAAACCACTAAAACAATGCTAACCAGTAACTCATCAACCTAGTTTGACAATTTGTTAAATAGTAATTTTATATTAAAAATAATATAGATAATATATTTAAAATTTTAAAATTATGAGTTCCAATATAAAATTTATTCTCCCTTTATTTCTTATTTATTCACGTTTTAGTAGTTTTCATTTGTTTCAAATATATTGACATTTTAAAAACTCAATTATATCATGTAGTACTATTTTACCCTTAAATATCATCTCTTCTATCTTTAATTTTTATAATTTTTTATAGACAAATATTAATATGTTAATATTGTAGGGTGTGCGAAAATGTAAACATTCAACTATTAATGATAATGAGAAATAGTATAAAAGATTTTGTCCAAAATATATAACTTTCTACCTCATTTAATTATTTAAACAAGACAATTACTTGCGAGCTGTTTATCATTAGGAAATATAAAACGGACCAGACTTTAAAGTCTCACCAGTCATCATTCATCCTTTTAAATATCATAGATTTTATTACATATACACAAAATTCAGTTTCTGAAGCTCTCCGAAGTTCCAATAATCTGTGAAAGCAAAAGGGTACCTATCCTTTTCTCTTCACCATGCTCAGTGATGTTGGACACTTTCTCTAGCTAGACATCACCTTTCTACCTACAATACCTTCCTTCTTCTTCATCCATTATTTGTAATTGGGAATGGTAAGGATACACTACAAAACTTCTTGACAAAATCCTTTCAATTTTAGTTTATTTTTCTTGATTAGTTATTTATCTTTGTGAGTTTTGTTTCTCTATTCAACATTCAATCAAAACATCATCAATTTTTCATAAATTAAATAGGAAAGGTTGTCTTTCTCTTACACTCTCATATCTTCTTAATTGATGTATAAAATGTTATTTTTCTCGGATTCAGTAACAACAACCGGTGTCTTTGGCTTCCTTTTCAGGATCTGAGAGTAGTAAGAAGTGAAAAAACAATAAGTCTGCTAACTAATCAAGGTGTACCAGTGATAGACGCATGATAAAGAAAGATACACTCACTATCATTATTATAGCAGGTTCTATCTTGTTTTATTCAGCAAGGACAGTTTTGTTTTTGTGAAGAAAGACATGGCAACGTACTTTCATGGTAGCAGCAGTTCAGAAATCCAATCCTCTGCAGAAGGGTTGCAGACACTTTACCTAATGAACCCAAACTACGTACCCTACTCTGACGCGCCGCAACATCCAACACCAAACATGTTATTCATCAATCCCAACACTGCTCCAACTACTACTTCTCCTCCTCACGCGCTAAATCTTTCCAACTTCACCCACGCGCCTCCACCTCCCAACAACAACCATAATCTCCACCACCACCATATGACTGGTGCGACCATTCCTCTCTCAAACACCACCGGATCCACCAACACCGACGAAATCTCCAGCTATCATGACTTTGTGGCCGCAGCCCCTCGTGTCCATTATAACATGTGGGGCTTTGATCAAACCCCATGGTCTGCGGCAGCAGTGACGATAGCTGCGACCCCGTCTAACAATTCGGGGTATGCAACTAACGTCAGTGTTGCAGCGGATATTTCAGAGCAGGTTGGTTTCCATAGGCCTAATAATCAGCAGCAGGGCTTGTCACTTAGCCTCTCTTCTCAACAACCGGAGTATAGATCGCTGTCCGGAGAGATATCTGCGGCGACCCGTGGCAGTGGAATCTCGAGTATGAATAATAATAATAATAATAATAACAACAACAACGGGATTTTGGGGTCGAAGTATTTGAAAGCAACACATGAGCTTCTTGATGAAGTTGTGAATGTGGGCAAGGGAATTTTCAAAGGGGAGTCTATAAACAGTGTTATAAATAAAGAGAAGATGAAAACGGATATTGAATCAACATCTGGGATTGGTGGTGATGGTTCAAGTGGTGGAGGACAAAACAGTGAAAGCAAACAAGGAATTGAACTCAGCACGACACAAAGACAAGAGGCTCAGATGAAGAAATCCAAACTTGTCGGCATGCTCGATGAGGTATGTTATAAATATAAATAAGATATATGATATCGAATAATTTATTATTCAGTACTCTAAATATATTATACAGTATATATATACATGTTTGTTTTAGTGAAAGTATTAATATTTTTTTTTGTTTTGATTGATATTCCAACAAATCATAATTGTGAGTTTGTGACACTAAATTTTGGATCGTGGGTAATGGTAAGAAAAAGAAAGTTCTTTCAAAGTGATGGTTTTAGATTTCGAACGCATGGGCTCACACATAAAGTTCATTTGAGAGTGTAGTCCATCACTGAACTTAATGATCACTAAATTGCAAAAAAGATGTGTGGTTTGGTTTGACAGTTATTCAGTCAAGGATATATGATTCACTACTTGAGAAAGTTGTGTTTTTCACTGCCAGTTGGAATGTGAAACTGACAAGAATGTTGTCACTCATTATCAGTACTTGTTTCCTCCTGAAAATGGAAGTAGAGTAAAGGAAAGTGATAAGAAAAAAGTCACTTGGTCTGGTGAATGTCAGAGAATAATTTAGATTGGACCCATTTTAGTTCAGTTTCAAGGATTATACCTGAAGTATGAACTATGGCAGTGACCAATTATTATTGATTGAGATTGGGAAAGGGTTAAAACTTAAAAGTAAGTCCTTCTAAATATCCATATCATATGGGTCCAATTTTCCTACTCATCTATGTCATTTCAAGAAGGGAAAGTCCATTCAAACATGGGAAATGATTATGCCATATTAAGACATTCCATGTTATCCTTTTTTTTTTCGTTTGATGAGTATCCATAGTAAGTGTATTTTTCCGTTTTGCTTTTTAGAGTATAATCTATTATTTACCATTCAGAAGTTAAAATATACTACTTAATCATATGTGTAAACAGTAAATAATGTGTTAGCCAGTTATCATAAACCATTTCCCTCTTCATCTTCTGTGTTGTGCTTTGTTTTTTGCATCTAAGTTTTCAATAATATTTTGTATTAATTGCAATCAAATTGTTCACAAGTATTATCTTAAACATTAATAAAAATATTAGTTTTCAAAAACAAAAAGAAAGAGGGATGATATATGAAAAATTGATTGAAATATAGTCACCATTTCAAGAGTCTGATTTTTTTCAACATAAAGAAACATTTATCTTTACAACAATGTTATTCATACACATTATACGTGTCTATCAAATCTTAGACATTTTCATTTTTGAGAAACATAATGGAGGATAAATTGTTAGTTTTTCATTTTTGTACAAGCTTAATGTCAAAAAACATTTTTTGCTTATCATTTGAGATTGAACTTTACATTGTTTTACTAATTTGTTTTGAACTTACTTACAGGTGGAGCAAAGGTACCGACATTACCACCACCAAATGCAAATAGTGATATCATCTTTTGAGCAAGTAGCTGGTTATGGAGGAGCTAAATCTTATACATCACTTGCTTTGAAGACAATCTCAAAGCAATTCAGATGTCTTAAGGATGCAATATCATCACAAATAAGGGCAACAAGCAAGACATTAGGTGAAGATGATTGCTTAGGAGTCAAGGTAGAAGGTTCAAGGCTTAGGTATGTTGATCATCATCTAAGACAACAAAAGACATTACAACAATTGGGAATGACCCAGCATAATGCTTGGAGGCCACAAAGAGGTTTGCCTGAAAGAGCTGTTTCCATTCTTCGTGCTTGGCTCTTTGAGCATTTCCTTCACCCGTAAGTATCTAATATTCACAACCTAACTAGTAATTAGTTTTTTGTCTATAATATCTGAAGAATATTTAATAGCTTTTATGTTTTGATTAGTTAATAGTTAATTATTTGAGCCAAAACTTACATATACATGCTTTCAACTTAAGAGATTCTCATTGTGGCTTGCAGCTATCCTAAGGACTCAGATAAGGTTATGCTTGCAAAACAAACTGGGCTTACCCGGAGCCAGGTATTTCCAATCACCAATGTTGTTATATGGTACATCAATTTGGCACTAATTTCTGTTGTGTGAAAACCAATTTTTACCCCATTTTTTGATTTGATTAATTATGTCTCATCCAGTTTCAATTATGATTAATAAGATATACTTTCAATAAAATTTTGTTGTGTTGATAAAAGAAGATATAATATCCTAAGAGTTGGGTAACTTGGGTTAATGAATAGAACAGTAGGACATTAAACTTGAAAATGCGGATTCAAACTCTACTATTGCACTCTTCTCTTGCCATGAAAAAAATATTGGTAACTTATACATAACTGTAAATAAATTTTCTTTCATATAAGAGATATTCCATGCAATAATGGGATTGTAACTAAAAACACCAAAGAAAGCCAACAAGAAAACCAAGACATGGCAAGAAATAAAGAATGGCTATGCAGGTCTGTCTCATAAAATAAAAATCAATGATCAATCTTTTATTGCAGGTGTCTAACTGGTTTATAAATGCCCGAGTTCGGCTATGGAAACCAATGGTTGAAGAAATGTACTTGGAAGAAGTCAAGGAACAAGAGCAGAATCATGGCTCCCATGATAACACAAATAGATCAAAAGATCAATCAAACAAGGAAATGAAGTCACTAGCAACAATTAATGCTGATGCTCTCCAATCCAAAGCAGAAAGTTCCTTCAACAACCAAAACACTTCTCAAACTGAGATCTCAAACTCTAATAGTTTAATTTCAACATCTCCTATGGGAGTATCAACAACCCTCAAATCCCAATCTGGTAATTTCCATCTTGCAGGGTCTTCTCATGACATGCAAAATAATCCAAACAAGAGAAGAAGTTCTGAACTACACAGTTCTCCAGGTAGTGGTATATTTTCAGTGGACATGGACATGAAACCTGGAGAGACAAATAGAGAAATTACCAATAAAGAGTTTGGCATTGAAAACCATGGTAGTGGTGGGGGTTATGGAGCATTTTCTATTGAAGATATTGGAAGGTTTAATAATGTGACTGAGAATTTGGCTCCTAGGTTTGATGGAAATGGTGTTTCTCTCACTCTTGGACTTCCACGTAGTGAGAACTTTCCTCTTTCTGGAACACAGCATGAGTTTCTCTCACAGAACATACATTTGGGAGATGATAGGATTCATGAGATGGGAACCAATGAAAATGAGTTTCATGCCATTAATAGTACTCCACCTTCTTCTCATTCAGGAACCAGCTATGAGAGTATTGACCTTCAAAACAGAAAGAGGTTTGCTGCACAGTTATTGCGGGATTTCGTGGCATAATAACAAGGGAATAAGAGGAATTTAAACCCATCTTTTTCTGCCACTACATGCAATACACAAAAGACAATTTATTTCAGAGTGTTTCTCTTGAATGGAGAAGCTTATATAATGTTTGCAAAAGAGGTAAAACTTGCTCCATTTGAAGAAGTAAATTCTGTAGTATAAGACTGTATACTTAGCTTGCAGAGAATTCTGTTCTATATATTTTGGGTTAGCTTAAATTTAATGACAAGATCTCAGTTGAGTTGGGGATGTATATTATACTGTATATTTTATATGGTATTAGAAAGTAGCCAGGTACGTAGATGGATTTGAGAAAATCATAATACGTAGGTGGTGGGGAATAGTCATAGATGTTCGTATATATTGGATGCTTTCATTAAGATATGTACAAGATTTGAATGAACTATATATATTTAGAGCACAGTATTGTTGCATGCATGCAAAATTAATTAAATAGGTAAGATAAATGTTAAACTCAAACGCTATTTAATATTAATTAGTATATGTTATATGAGATGCATGGCTGAGGTTGTTTGTTGTGTAATTATTATTATTATTAATAGCGTATTGACGCGCACCTCTCAATCTGCTTTCTTATTATTTATAATGTGTAGTTCGTATGTTATAAATATCAAATATAATATTTTGTGTTAAATATTTATAATCTATAGTTGAATTTATTCAATTGGTGTAATATTCAATTTTTTAATTTCAAATATAATATTTAAATTGAGCATTCATATTCTACATTAAAAAAATTGATAGTTATAATGTAAGAAAGAAGAAATAGTTATCCAATTAATATAGAACATATATTGGATGGAGAAGAACATTGACTTATATATGGTTTTTTTTGGTAAAAATTAGAAAATAGCGATGGCAAAATAGGGAGAACCACAAATTACAATCAAAACATAAATTGAATGGCAAATATTTCAACTTAAAATATTATAATTAAATATAATGTGATATTTATATTATTATTAAGAATAGAGAAACAAGAATGTGAAGATATTTGTGAGTAATTCAAATCTTCTATATCAAAAGTTTTATATATTTTTATATTAATCTAATAATATTTTGCTAAATACCTAAAAATATTAGTATAATGAATAAGAAATTAAATAATATATTATTTATTATTAGACAAAATTCTATTAAATTAATATAGAGAAATAAAAAACCCTGGAATCATAATTGGCGAAACAAGCTCCCTTCAATAGGTGGAGCTCAATTAATGATAAGGGAAATCAGTATCTGGTTAGAAAAGCTTATCACTTACTAAATAATCATAAATGTAGTACCTACAAAATCAAACATGACTAAATGATGAAGTGTTTTAGATGCTAATACATCAACACAATTTGTCTTATGTGGAGAGTTGAACAATTCAATGAATCGTTTAATTTTTTCTCTTGCTGAGTTATATAATGTTTAACAAAAATAATATTCTTGGTTTTGCCATAATACTAACATTCATAGTAAAATTAAGACCAACTATTCAATTCTCAATGATATGATGTTGGTAGACAAAAAATAAAAAGCACAAGTTGACGTCCTTTTGATTCGTAATTATTGGGCACTATAGTTTTAGACAATAGAAACATATTAATTATATTTTTTGAAAACATTCCTTAGTATAATTCAAGTTTTTAACTTTTATTTTGGCATAACTCTAATTTGTGCATTAGCTTTGAAGATATAGGAAATAAATTTATTGTGGTAAACCATGTTCAAATTTCTGTCACGCCAATAAAAATATGATATGTCAATTAAAAATTTAAATATTAATTATTCTTTTCCAATTTTTATTTTATTATTGTTGCGAGATAAAATTTGATATATGTTTTATGACAACCTATGGTTGTATGAGGAAATCACCCAATCCAAAATCTAGAAATTGGATTTAAGAAACCATATATGTATACATTACATATGCTTGATGCTACCATACATGAATGCATGTTTTGAATATCTAATAGTACTTAATGGCTAATACCTATATATTTGGTCATCATAGTAACAAAAATATATTTCATAAACAATCCCGTGCAACAAATTTGACATCATTCTTTTGGTAAAGACAGAGAAAAACATTAAGAAAACAAGTATAAGCTCTCAGAAGTTGAAAAATTATTTAATGATTTATTTTTAAAATACCAAATTATCCTATGAATAAAATTATCAATACTTATCTTGATTAAGTTACAGTTTAGTCTTTATTTTTTGCCATTGATACTTGAAGAGACAGTGTTGATCGGTGAAAATTGCAGAAAGAGTAATGGAGAAGGAGAAAGAGGAAATATGCGAAAATTGGAGTGAATCATTAGAAGATTTGATTGCCGAAGGAGAAAGTGAAAGCGCAATATCATTACTTGAATCATTGATTTCCAATCTTGAAACCCTAAAATCTTCCGATTATGTTTCCCAGCTTCAATTAGCTTCTGCTCTCTCTGATTTGGCCAACCTTTACTCTTCTAAAGGCTTCTCTCTCAAATCCGACCAACTTCGATCACGCGCTTCACTCATCAAACAAACGACCCTCTCAACGTAATTCATCTCTCTCTCTCTAGCTTTAATTAACGAGATTTTGATTAGGGTTTGTAAATATTTGGCTAATTGCGGAAATAGGGTTGTTAGGAATTTTGCTGAGTGTTGTCGTTTTCAGTGAGGCACGAGTTGTGAAAGAGTCGAAGAAGGACGGTGATGTTGCATTGTCTTCGAAAGATTCTAATTTTAATAGAAATTTGAATCATGATGATGGTAAATAACTGTCTTTGAACTTTTTATGCTATTAAATGAATTGCATTGTGTATTTGTGGATCTTCTTCTATTAGTGATGATGGGAGTTGTGTTCTTTCTGAAGGGAATCATGGCAAGCGTACAGAATTGCCTGCTGGCTCTTCGACTCGCAATGCTTCTTCTGATGACGGTATGTTTTCTCTATCTGGCATATAAAACTTGCTATTTTTTAATGCCCTTCTGTTTGATTTTATACTTAAAGAATCAATTAAGTTGTCTCTCCTTTACGCTATGATATCAAATGTTGATAATTATTGCTATCATGCATTATGAATGATATTGTGAAATATGACAGATTGGGAAGCAATGGCAGATCGTGAACCTGACGAGTTGCTGTCCAGCGTACCCCCAGATTGTTTATCTGGAGTATCAAATCTTAAATTGGAGAACACCAAAAATCAAACCCCAAAGCGGCGTGGGAGAGGAACATTCTCTTATGAAAAACAAGAACTTTATAGTGACCAGTTACTCAATGGCTGGGTTATTGATGTTGAGGATGAAGAGACTCAATGTAGTTCAGAAGATAAAGGAGATATACGAAAACGTAAGTGACATCCCTTGAAATTTCAAGTGTCCTATAAAAACTAGTAATGTGCTTATTTTGTACAATGAACACCCATGTTTTTAAATTTTGTGCCAGAAGTTATTTTGCTGATGTTATGTCTTGTGTTGTGGCTAGTTGGGTATGATTGCTTCAAATATACCTTATCATAATTTTCAATTCCAGCGTTCATGTGCATTGAAATGATAGCTTACCCCTTCTGCTAGACTTTGTATGCTGAAGTTATTGTGTTGAAAACTTGAAACCACTTAGATTCTAATTATTGTTTTTTCAATTCAGCAAAATATGGGACTGGTCATGTTCTTGTTCTAGCTGACTTTTTGCCAAGTACTAGGACAATACAGCTGGAGAAGATTTTTGAGGACTTCAATGATCGTGGATTTGTTATTCACTGGGTTAATGATACAGTTGCACTTGCAGTATTCCGAACACCATCAGCTGGTAGCTACAAAGTTATTTGGCTTTGTTATTTGAATTCGTATTTTGAAGTTTATTTGTTCATGTATTTTGAATTTATGATGGTGAACTATGGTTGCATACAACAAAAGTTTAGACTTTTTCAGGAGGATTGGTACACGAGTCCGTCCTTATAAAAAACTAGTACATGTGCTCTTTTACATGGAATTTCCAAAGTTCTCTCTTGGACAACATTGTTCGCCAATTCCAAAGCTTGTAGTATAAATCACTTCAAAAATTTGTTGTGACTGGTGATACCTGGTCCTGATATTTTGCTACTATGTCAACGTTACATTGGAGCCTATAATTGGATTTTATTTAACTGATGCTATTTTTCAACCAGAAGAAAGAATTTTTGAACTCCACTTGCCTTTGCATATTGGAAAACAGAGGATGTGCATGTCAATGAATAAGATATCCTGGACACCACAACGCCCTTAATTTTCATAATCACATCAGACAGTATATGCAGTGTGGGGCATGGGTTGTCAATTTTCCTATATGATGTATCTAAAGTATCCAAAAACCTCTCTGTTAGCAATCATCTTAGACTAGAAAGATGCTCTCTTGAACAACTTTATCATCATTGATCATCTGATATACTCCAACATATAGAAAGCGAACACATGACATATTTTTCTTATCACCCAGGACTGAATTCATAATGGTTTTGTACATGACTTTTTTAATAAAAATATTGGATTGCTTGATGTCAAATACTTCCCCTATTTAGCAGTCACCATTCTGTATCATATTGAATTAATATGGATAGTTTTTTTTATCCTATGTCTAGTTTTTAGTTTGGTTACTTGAAAATTCAATACCATAAATTTATAATGCAGCACTCGAGGCTCGAAACAGTGTTCACTGTCCATTCACTGTGAGGATACTTGATGAAGAGGATGCCCTTCTAAGTTCAATTAAAGCAAGAGGTAATTTACTATCTCCTTTCTCTTTATGCTATATGAGTACGTGATCAAGGGTTGTTTACTCTATATTTTAGTGTATATCAAAGTCTCTTTGTGATGCATTTACTTTTGACATGGAAATGAGGATAGCCATTCCGACTTGGTATCTCTACTTGCTTGCTTGATTAAAATGCAGTTCTGGAGATGTTATGTTTTTGTCTACATGCCTTATTTCTTGTTTAAATTTGATTCACTGTTAGGACTTAGTAGTTTATAGATTTTTAACAATACTCTAAACAAGAAACTGTTGCACAAATGTAGTTACTATGATCTTTCACTGCCAATGAAAAGAAAATTAACAAATGGCCTCAAGTAGTTTGATAGTAGTGTAATAATGTTGACACCAATGAATCAAAATCAAATCTCATTGTTTATTCCTCTTTGCAAACCGAACAACAGTAAGAAGAATTGATTCTGTCTTGCATGGTTTTCCTGTTTCGTTCTTCTTTCATGCAGACCTCGAACCGCCTCGTCAAAGGCCCAAAACCTCGGCCCAAGCAGCGCAGCGGCTGATTGCTCACGGGATGGGTTTAAAATTGTCATCCACAACAAGGAGTTCTTCTGGGCCACGAGAATATAGAAAGCAAGAAGATGCTAGGAAGGAACGTATTGTTAGTAGACAAAAATTGAGAGAGGAGGCTTGGGGAGATGTTTAATCTCTAACCTTTAATGCTTATTGTTGTAACTTCTAATCCCAAATTCAACCCCACAAATTTTTACAGATCATAAGTAGCATCACTCTTCCTTTGGTTGAGTTTAGGCACTCATTTCTGAACTTGCATTGATGGACTAATTAGATTAGGTGAGTCGAATGCCACATAAATTCTTAAAAATAAAAAGTAATGTTTTTGTTTTTATATTATTTATTAAAATCTGATTGATTCGGGACAGGTAAGGAGACATATGATCTCTGTCTGAGGAATTGTTCTGAATTGGTCAAGCCCCACATTACCAGATGCATATAGCTGTCCCAATTTTATAAACTACTCCTCTTGGGCAATATCAGTTTCTTGGAAAGTTCTTGGAGAATGGAAGCATATAGTATAGGATAAATTGTTATTTTGTAATTTTTAATTGTAGTAATAATTTTATGAAATTTTTATTTAGATAATTCTGAATATTATTTATATTATTTGTTACTTTTTGAATTTGAGATTTTTCTTCACGTTTAGGAATCTTTCATTGAAATGGGATAATCAAAAAGCTGTTGGACAAGATATTGTCCTATTGACAATTGGATGGTTCTGAGTCTGTATTTTCTACATTTGTACAATTATTAATTATATGTATGATGAGACCATAAATGCTGGGAGACAATGAGATTTTCTTATTATTATATGAATGTAGTTAGGTTCAACTCTAAACCCTTATATTTTTACGTTGATTTTAAATGTCTTTATTGAGTATATGTAATGTAAGGGTTGGTGCCATTAATCATATTTTTGCCTATGCAATTGTTATAGTTGGGGAGTCCAAAGATAAATAAATGGGAGACTAGGAATAGTGTAATGCATAAGGCTTTTAGTATTATTTGTGATAAAGATGTACCATTCAAATTTAAAAATAATAATTAGTGCACCACTATAAAACTTATAATATTTTATGAGAGTGAATGTTGAGTAATGATTAATTACAAAATCAATAAGAGAATAAATTTAATGCAGAGAAATAAAAATAGTCCATTATATTATAGAAGATATGAGTAATTATAAATAATGTATTCTGAAAAAATTGAGATAACACATTCAAAAGATTATAGAGTTTTGTGTTAAGTGATTTGGTTATTTGTGAAGGAAAAGTGTATACGCATATTAAATGATGCGTAATCCAATGGTTATGAATAAAGGAAGAGTTTGAAAAATTATAGACAAAATTATATAAAGAAGACTATGACATAATTTTTATTATTTTTGAATCATGAATTGGCTTTGCTTGTATATTTATCTTTGAGTCTTAGTATAAGCTTTGCTCAGCACCCTTAACTGGCATCACCAAAGCTGGCATATAATATTTATCATTCACCCATGAAGTATTCAACTTTGATTATTTTGTTTCCCAAAACCGCCATTCTGGTCTTCATTGTCATACTTCAGTTTTATTCAGGCCCCACCTTTAAAACCTCTTAGCTTTGAAACTTGCACAAAAACTTCAAAGCCATACTGGCCCATTATACACATGTATTATTTGAACACATATTATAACAAGGTCAAAAATTCACAAACGAAAGTGAAAAAGCATTGGAAACTTGCATAGAATATTTATTTTTTGTAACAAAAATATATAAATAAAGTGTAAAAACTTAAGTTCATTGTATGCATAAAGAGTTTAAAATAAAGTTATGCTGTGTGGCAGCATGATGCATGTACATTAAAATATTCATCCAGGTGTTTAGGACTTTAGCTTTGTTAAGCACGTGATCATGATTTTTCTTGATGGCAAGATATCATAGAAGTATTAATTTGGGCAAAACCTATATCGTCTGTCCATACTTATTAGGCAGACAAAACATGAAAAATATGCACATTCATCCTAAAGTCAGCTCAATATACCTTATTCGTATACATGTATTTTATCAAATGTGAAAAATTGTGTTCCATTTATAATAAGATAAAAAATATATATACTTACAATGTATGAGTGTGATATATTATTACTATATCATTCATCATTTATGACTAATCATTATTGACTTTTTAAAAATGTAATACAAATTAATGGGTGATAATGTACGGATTGTGCATAATTATTTACACTGACAGTGCATAGATGTTACATATGCATTTCAATATCAAATGTAAGATAATACTATCATTTTATTAATATGTATATACATTTGTATTTTGTATAATATATATATATATGTACTATTTTTTTGTAAATTGTATGTAAATTATGTCTTATGCATATTTTTTTATTATATATATATATATATATATTATTTGCATGATTTTTTATTATGATGAATATAGTTATATCTTTGTATGGAAATTATGCATTATTTTTTGAATTTTTCTATGAGGTACATATAAATTTGTAAATTTCTGTTATTTTTTAGTTTTATTTAGGGAGGTCCGCAAACCTGTTTTAACCATGTTTATAGCGGACATCTAATTTAGATGACATTATATGAGTACAAACAAGGTAGTCTTAATCACCTATACTAAGCACTATCCAACTTAACTTTGGAAAATCATAAGATAGTCTGAGAGTTACGTTGAATAATTTAAAGAATATAGTGAATGAGATTATGAGTTCGGGACTCACTATAACAATGTTTTTAAAAATAAAAAACATAATAGGTATTCATATGATTAGAGTGAAAGGAGTTCAAGTTTCACCCACAACAATTACCAACATACTAACGTTTGCTACAAAAAAAATAGAACTACTAAACTTAATTTTTTAATATTAAATTATTTCTTCTATATTCTTAAACAATATATTTAGATACTCATTAAAACAATTAAAAAAATGAAGAAACGTCTTCCCATGTCAAGATATTCTATTTTTATTTTGAATTTATTTTCTATATTCTAACTATTATACTTTTAATGATTCAATATTTTATCAATATTTAAAGACAAATCTTGATGATTTAGAATCATTAAATAAAAAAGGTAATCTAGACTTCATATTATGACACAAAAAGTAGAAGAGAGATCACCTATTATAAACCATTTCATCTCTTCTTATTCTACTCAATTAAATTATACCAACTAATATAATTTTATTTTTATGATTATTTTTTTTAATTGAAAGACATATAATTGGTGAACATACTACTGAATCATGTGCGTTAACATATTTACTAAACCGTATACCTCATAACATATATTAAAAGTTTTAATAAATTGATGTACTATTTATATTTTTGACTGGTGATATCTTTACTTTTTTGGATGAGTGATTAGAATAAGCCCATAGCAACCTTACAAATTTAAAAGGAAAACATATTAAAAAAATAAAAAAAACATATAAAAATCCGGACACAGTACAAAAATTTATTTGAAATATAAATTTGGAGTAGAGATCTTCAAGTCCTAAAATTCTATCTATATCCAATAAAATTATGATATCTATTAAAAATAGAGTATAATATATATATGTCAGGGTAAAGGTTTTTATAAACAATCAATATATTATTTATCATTTATTTATATTATTACTTTTATTTAAGAGTCAATAATAATTAAATGTAAAAGATATAGTAACAATATATAAAATGCTTAAACTATGTAAATATATATTTTTTCTTTGAAATTATGTGATTTCTATTCATATTCATATATATATATATATATATATATATATAACACTTAACAGATTCTACAAAGTCATGGTTTTGACCATTTAACGAATCATTGACAAATCCATGACAGATAAAATCAATGAAAAGAAATAGAAAGTTCTTCCTAGTGTCCAATCTAATTAAAAAAAATGATATTTTACTAAAAAGAAAAATTATAAAATTATAAAAACATAAATTATTATTTTTATATTATTTATTATGAGATTAACTCCTCCTAGAAATATCATTATTAGAAAGAATTTTTTAACACCTATCATAATAATCCTATCGAGTATAAGAGGATACCCTCCCACTTATTATTGACTACTAACATGGAACCATCTTTTTATGATATGCGATCTCTCTCATTTGTCTCCTTAAGACCTTCATATTTATAAAGCCGCTTTCTCTTACCAAAACAAGAACTCATTTTCTTCTTGTTCTTATTGTTTACAAAACGTCACTCATTTCTGGAAAAACATACAATTTGGTTCATATTTTTCTGATACAATTGATGGCAGAAACTGAAATTCCTCAATATTTTGTTTGTCCCATTTCTCTTCAGATCATGAAGGACCCTGTGACTGCAGTTACAGGCATAACATATGACAGAGAAAGCATCGAGCAGTGGTTGCTCAAGTCCAAATATTGCATGTGCCCAGTTTCCAAACAACCACTGCCAAGAAGCTCAGAGTTCTTAATTCCCAACAACACTTTATTCAGACTAATCAATGCATGGTGCTCAGCAAATGAAGCCAAAGCTATAGATCAAATTCAAAAGTTGAAAACCCCTCTTGATAAGGTCTATGTTCAGAAACTTGTGAGGGATCTTGAGGTTCCTCATTTGTATCAAACAACATTGGAGGAGATGCATGCTTTGGCCATAGAGAGCGAGATGAAGAGAACGTGCATGGTTGAGGAAGGAGTTACCCAGGCTATGATTATGGTGATTAACAAGAGTTTCAAAGAAGGTAATGCTAGGAATAAATTGTGATGCACTACATAGCATTAGAACCTAGAAAGTCATGCATTATCTGGCACATAATTTTATTTCCAATGTTTTAAATCAAGAATCACAATGGTAGTTTAGGCTACAACATTATGATTTTGAATGTCTCCTCTCCTCAATTGAATCATGATCATAATTATGGTCGCATGACTTTAGTTACCAAGGCTATGATTTTGTTGTTTTTGTTTTTCAATTGTAAGTATTAATTTGACCCTTTTATAAAAAGTTTACTTAATTATAAAAAGAATATTATAGTGGATCGATTATGCTTGATAACCAATATGTATGGATAAAATAATCTATAGTATAAATAAGAGACTCTACTCTTATATCAAGTGTGCCAAATAATAGAAATCATCCTTGTCTATCAGGTAAAACAACATGCCTGGAAGAAGCTATTGGAATTCTTCGTCTTCTTTGGAATGTTCCAACCATGATCAACAACATGAAGCCTCTTGTTGGAGAAAACATGGACTTCGTCAACTCTTTGACTTGGACGTTGAAACTTCAAGTACATAATAATGTAAAGATGGTAAACGAAGCAATGCTTCTATTGAAGTCCACCATGGAAGTCGCAGATTCAACAGGAAGTTTAAACATTGAATTCTTCAGAGAAATGGTTTCAGTACTAAGAAATAATAAATCACTCTCTCAACAAGCCATAAAATCTGCTTTGCATGTCCTTATACAAACGTGCCCTCTGGGTATAAACAGAACAAGGATCGTGGAAGCTGGTGCAGTCAAAGAACTCATCGAGCTTGAGCTAGAAAAACCGGAAAAGAGCATAACAGAACTCATATTTAACCTTCTAGCACATCTTTGTTCACGTCCTGATGGAAGAAAACAGTTTTTGCTTCATGCAGCGAGTATAGCAATGATTTCTAAGAGGATTTTGAGCGTTTCTCCAGCAACAGATGATAGAGCAATTCATATATTTGCATTGATTGCAAAGTATCCAGGATCAAATGAAGTCATTTTAGAGATGTTGAGGGTTGGAGCCGTATCAAAACTTTGCATGGTGATGCAAGCAGCTTGTGCTTCATATTTGAAAGAAAAAGCAAGAGATATCCTTAGGTTACACTCCAAAGTTTGGAACAATTCTCCTTGCATATTGTGTATTTGCTAACTAGAGATCAAAGGTGATTAATTAGGTTACAATATTAGACACAAACGGTTACAAGAAAATCATTAATCTACTCGGTGTTCATCCATGGTAATTAGTATTCCGACAAACTGTAATGGTTACTTCAGCATTTTTTTATTTTTTCTCAATGTTATAATGGATTTTAGGAAATTAAGAAACATTAGTTTTTTCTTTATTTGTCTTTTTGTCTCTCCTCCATCATTTTCATATTTTTTGATGTTTAAGGTAATGTATCACATATGTAAAAGTTAGACTAAAATGATCCCATTTTGTGCACAAGATGTATAAATTTGGTATAATTTGATTAAAATATTTTCATTTAATGCACATTGAAACTAAATGAAAAAGAAATTTTAATATAAGTAAAAGGGGTGAATAATAAATAAGAATATAATTAGAAATTAAAATATAAATACTTATTGTATTTCTAAAATATTAAAAGATTTGGAATAATAAAAATAATGAAGCACATTGAGTATTGTTATACATTAATCATGTAAAGTACTTATCTTGAAAATAAAAGTACATTGATAATTTCGAGAGACATAGATAATTTATTCAAAATACAATATTCTACTTATAATTAATACATTTTATGATTATCTTAATTTGTTGTTAATATCACAATTAAAATTAGACTGCAATTACTGGGTAAGTAGTTATTGAGCCTAAAGACGAGTCCTCAACTTAAGGGTGTTCTTACAGTTGCAATTGTCTATATTGTGAACACCATTTGGCATTGTAGAAGTGAGTTGTAGATTCCAAGACAATTGGACTTCCTTGACCATGACAAAATCAAGAATTAAAATGACAACCTCTCTGTCAGGGAATCTTTCTAAGTTGTGTGTCAATGCTTCTCAGCACTATTTCACAACTCTAAGGAACTTTAATGTTTCTCCTCATTATAATTGTGCCCATGTTATCATTGAGGTGTTGTGGTACACTCCTGTGTCAGGTTGGATTAAAATAAACTCATATGGAGTTGCTCACGGCGCTCCTGGTCCTACAGGGGGAGGAGCTATTTTCAGGGATAACCATGAAGCTTTTTTAGGTTGTTTTGCTTCTTACTTCAACATTAAAGACTCCCTCTATGCTGAGTTGATGTCTGCTATCCTAGCAGTAGGGATTACTCATACAAGAGGTTGTTTTGCTTCTAACTTCAGCATTAAAGACTCCCTCTATGCTGAGCTGATGTCTGCTATCCTAGCAATAGAGATTGCTCATAAGAGGCTGGGAAAAGGTTTGGCTGGAATGTGATTCAACAAATGTGGTTGACATATTCAAAGGCAAGTTCAATGTTCCTTGGAAGCTTCTTAACAAGTGACATATGTGTCAAAACCATATCTCATCAAAGAAACTTAGAGTGTCTCACATTTATAGGGAAGGGAATACTTGTGCCGATAAGTTAGCTTCCTTTGCTATTTCTTCAAAAACTATGTCTGATGGATACTTTGCCTAGCTTCATTCTTATTGATTTCAATAGGGAATAGAATAGGAGTTCCTAATTATAGATTTAGGAACATGTAAGTCTTTCATTTGTTTATAATGACTTTCCTTTTTAATATATTTGGGTGTGTTTTCACCTAGTTTTTAAAAAAAAAATAAGCCTAAAGTCTTGCCTTAGCCTTGTGTTCAGATTCAGACAGTCTAATGAATCAAATGTGAGTAAGATGTCATATCCAAAAGGCATGGATAAAATAATAAACATATAGGTTGATGGATCATGTTGTTTTTGGACAACTAATGCTTTTTTATTAGGATCAGGTGTCTAGTTACTTATTTGCTTATTTTCTTTTTAGCTTAGCCTGCAGTAAAAGATCAGCTGAGCAATAATCAAGTGTGCCACACTCAGTTAAGAATACTCTATAAAAGGTGGAAGGAAGTAGTAGTCTTATTTTTTTCATGCTCGTTTTCTTATTTGGTTTAACAAAAACTTTATTCTTGTTTTGAGTTCTTATCTATCCTTCATGACTAGAGAACAAGAAACAACATTTGTGGGTGGCTCTTTGGTTTGTCACACTATGAACTATTTGTTATGTTAGGAACAAGCTTATATTTTAGAATTGAAGGTTCCAACTAGATGAAGTGGTGGATCTTATTTTTTTTTTCATTCTTGGAATATTCTTAACGCTTGCTTTTCTTATTCTCTTTTTGATTGGATGAGACACCCATCAAATTGTCTATCTCTTTATTAATTTAGGAATTATGTTAATAGGAGGACCACTTGTTCTCCTAATTCATTTATCTTTTGATTAATAAAGATTTTATTGCTGAAAAAAGTTTGTAATTTGATTTTTTTTATTTTGATGCATTTTCTATTTCTAAAAGTTTCAATAATTTATTAAAATGGATAAATTACTATTTTAAAAATTTGTATGAAAGTATAAAACTTGTCTGAAAGAAATGTGTAAAATGTAAGGTTAATTAAAAAAAGTATAAAACTGGTGAAATTAAAGCTTATGCAATCAAGGTTTATAATTTGTATGCATGAAACTATAAAACTAGTCTCAAAGAAAGGTGTTAAGTATAAGGTTAACTAAAAAAAGCTTGCAACTCATGAAAGCTTTAGCGAACAAGGTTTAAAATTTGTTTATGTGAAAGTATAAAACTTCAATTATCACTCAAATATTACAAAGTCCTTTCCCTAACAACACTTTCCAAACTCCATATATACATATACATACACATATATACATATATATATATATATATATATATAGTATATGCACTATACCTACATTGACCATAAAGGACGCAGCAGCTTTACATCATGAACTACTTTCTTCCTTTGAAGTGTTTGTGTCAATGATCTCATCCACCCTTGCATGGATTCTTTCGGTCTTGTGGCTCAACATCTTTTGTTTGATTTTCTTTCTTAACCACCTTCCAAACACTCAAACCCAACCAATCAAGAGGTGTCCCCTCAAGGTGCATTTGGAGTTGTCCAAAAATTGTTGTCTTCCAATATCACTACTAAAAAAGCATAAATCAAGTCACAAACAAATAACGAAGATTTGTAATACCAAATCTTGTTATTGTCCAATGATAAAAAAACAAAATCATCAATAATAATAAATATTTAAATTTTTTAATTGATATGACATTTTTTTATTGGCGCAGACAATAAATATTTGTTCACCAATGAAAAGAGCATTAATAGACAAAGTGGCCAGAGCTTGGACTTACAATAGAGCAACTGGCAAAGCCCATAACACAGGCCCTTTCTTCGTTGTGATATGATGACCGAAAATATGTAACAAATAATGAAGTTTCTAGTTATTTTCCTACGGCTTTCACAAGTAATGATGACCAACAAATAATAATCTATTCTCGATATCTTTGACTGAGACCTGCATCACGTATCATCCTTGGTTATTATATGATAATGCTATCTAGCGTTAGTTGTGTATATGATTTGTATTATGATGACCAACAAATATCAACAATTACATTATTGACCAATCCTCATGGTCATATATATAATTGTCATTCGTTCTAGACTAGTGTTTATACGTCAAATACCTCCACTAGAATTCATCTAAAATTATGTACCAAACAACAAAAAGGAAGTGCACGTGATCTATATTCAAATCTGTATATTTTTCATGAACTTTTTACATGAATATAACAGTCTTTTTATGGCTAAGATTCTCTGACAGTTTTATACTTTAATTGAACAATACAGGGAAGCCATTTATGCATAGGACTATATACAATTAATTGAGCATGCAGGCCAGCCCAATTTGACTGATGGCTGCAAAAGCTAGGATAGTTATATATGATGTGGAAGAGCATAAACCAGATAATCCCTAACTCCAGCTTTAGTATTTTATACTTGCCCTCATTGGTATGTGTACAGATTTAGTCAAGTCAATTGCATTGGATAAAGAAACATACAAGATAATATTGAAATGGAGTATTTTTTTGAAGTTATGAGAAGCTTAAAAATGTGAGATGGTAAGTAGAACCTGACAGCTGCATAATTAATTAATTGAGTTTGAGTTTTTCAACAAATTAAATGTACAATTAATTGAAATTTATTAAATAATTTAAAGAAAGTATATGTAATGTTATATTGGATTATAAGGTGAGAATTGCTATTTTTTAAAAACTAAATGACAAAAAATGATAAATTAATTATTGATTATTCTAAATACTAATTGATAAGTGTAAGGTTTTAGTTTATCTCTGGATAGGTCAAAAAAAATCAATTTATCTCTAGATTGTCTTAATTAATAAACTTGCTTTTTAAAATTTATAATTTTTTTTCCACTAATCAGTTTTACAAGCTATTTCCGTTGAATTGAGTATATTATGATGTAGGAAATAAATGTGAGAAAAGTATTTCCAAACAAGTTATTAATGTTTCTTCTCCAGTACATATCATAGCCTTCTTAGGATATAACCTTCGCAAGTGATAATGACGTATTAATAAATAAGTAAACATGTGTAGTCCTGTACTTTTTGTCATTTGATATACTAAAATGTGATATTGGTCAAAATAAAATAAAGAATAAAAATATAATAAATATTTAAAATATTAATAATATTTTTTATATTTATTTTTTAGTCCTAGGCAATACTTTGTCTTCTTTATTCATCTAAACCCCTTTGATTCTCTCACATATGGGTTAATTTGAGAGTTAGATTTTGGAAGAGAAACAGAAGACTTGAAAACCAAGAAATACACTTGTGAGATGACTTTCAAGTCTTTCCTTTTCATTTTTCTCCTCCAAAATCCAACTCTCAAACTAACCTTAAGGCATTTGGGGCTTCACCCTCCTCTCGCTTTCATGTCTCACTTGAGTACCTTAATATTTAAAGATGCAAGTTGTGTATGGATGGTGATGCATATTAGGATTTTGTTAATTCTTTTCATTAATAGAAAGTTAGGTAATTCTGTTTTTTCAGTTACACCAATAGCTACTATAAATAGTATGTTTCTTGTAATCTTCACTATCCTTCTCAATTAATATATATGTTTGTTATACATTGAAATCACCTTCTTAATCTACTATATTCCTTTTTCTCTGTTGTTACTACACTACATATTCTTCTCCTTCACAATTTATTTTTATCTTTTCTCCAACAAATTGGTATCAAGAGCACAAGGTTGATCCTTCTTCTTTTGCCTATTTCTCCTCATCCTACTCTAACCATTCTTTCTCTGTTAACTAATCATGGGTCACCCAAGCAACAACTTTATAACCAATCTTCCCATTCTTGATGGAAAAGAATTGGAATCAATGGAGTGTTCAAATAAAAACCATCATGGGATTTCAAGAAATTGAAGAAATAGTTGCAGATGGATACTCAGGCATTGATGCAGAATCAACAAAAGTAGAGAAGTTGATTCACAAGAAGAATAGGAAGAAAGATTGCAAAGCAATATGCCTACTTCATCAATGTGTGGATGAGGCACATTTTGAGAAGATTGCAGCAACAAAATTCTCTCATGAAGCTTGGGGAATCTTGGAGAATTGCAACAAAGGTGTAGAGCAACTGAAAAAGGTCAGATTACAGACTATGAGGAGACAATATGAGCTTATGCAGATGGATTCTAATGAGAGGGTGGCACAATTTTGCAACATAATCACCTAGTTTTGATCATATTGTAGTAGCAATTGAAGAATCCAAGAAGCTTGAAGATCTTAGAGTAGAAGAGCTTCAAGGATCCCTCGAGGCTCATGAGTATAGGCTCATAGAAAGAACCATAGAAAGGCCAACTGAGCACGCCTTGCAAGCCCAAGCTTCCACGAAAGGAAGCTATTATGGCAGATGTGGAAATAGAAACCGAGGCAGAGAAATAGAATACAAAGCTTGGAGTACAAGTCAAGATCAAGAAAGATTTGATCAAGAACAAGCCACAAACTTCCCAAGGAGAGGAGGATTCAATGCAAGCATAGGTGGCAAGAAAAGGATAGACATGAAGAGAATCAAGTGCTTCCATTGTAACAAGATTGGACATTTTTTCATAGAATGTCAAGCAACGCCAAGACATATTGATAGCAGACACCACAGTGAGGCTCATATGGTGAAAGAAGAAATGGAAAACAAAGATGATGATAGCCTTGTGTTGTTGATGATGACAACATACCAAAGAGAAAGAGGTGAAGAGATGTGGTACAATGACTCAGGTTGTTCTAGCCATATGACAGGCCATATAGATTGGCTTGTTAATTTTGATCCAAGCAAGAAGAGCAAGGTCAGATTTGTAGACAATAGATTGATTTAAGCAGAGGGCACAAGTGATGTACTAATCAAAAAGAATGATGGCAGAAAGGAAATGATAATAGATGTATTGTATGTACCCAACATGAGAAACAATATGATAAGTCTTGGACAGTTACTAGAAAAATGGTTCTCAGTGAATATACAGAAGGGATGCTTGGAAGTCTTTGATAATGCAGAAAGAAAGATCGTGAGAGCTCCATTAACTCAGAATAGAACCTTTCAAGTAAGCCTCAATGCAGTTGAATCTCAATGCTTCAGTATAGAAATTTTGTCAAATGATACTTGGTTGTGGCACATGAGATTTGGACACCTTAACTTCAAGGATCTCAGTCTCATGAAAACCAAGGAAATGGTCATTGGCTTACCTACAATCAACATGCCTAAGGAAGTGTGTGATAGTTTCTTGGTCAGCAAGCAATCTTGATCATCCTTTAGTAACTTCACTGCATCCAGAGCCAACAAACTATTGCATATAGTGTACTCAGATGTATGTGGACTAATGGAAATTCTCTCTTTAGGTGGAAACAAGTACTTCATGACAGTTGTTGATGACTACAACAGAAAATTGTGGTTGTACCTATTAAAGGCTAAGAGTGAAGGCTAAGAGTGATGTGTATGCAACATTCAAATCCTACAAGTGTATGGTTGAGAGGCAATCAAAAAAATCAATCAAAATTCTGAGAACATGTGGAGGGGGTGAATATACTTCCAAAGAGTTTGAAGCTTATTGCAAAGAGAATGGGATAATACATGAAGTAACAACTCCATACACCCCTCAACATAATGGAGCTTCTGAAAGGAGGAATAAAACCATTCTTAATATGGTGAGGAGCATGTTAAAGAGTATAAATCTGTCACAAGGCCTATGGGGAGAGGCTGCAACTACAGCAGCCTATGTGTTGAATCATTGTCCAACAAAGAGACTTGCATTCAAGGTGCTTGAAGAAGTTTGGACATGGGTGAAACCATCAGTGAGGAACTTCAAGATCTTTGGATCCTTATGCTATAAACATATTCCTGATCAGAGAAGGAGAAAACTAGATGATAAAAGTGAAGCAATGGTTTTTGTTGGCTATCACCCTATAGGCTCATACAATCTATTCAACCCAAGAACAAATCAAGTAATGTTCAGTAGAGATGTGCAATTTATTGAATCAAGCTCTTGGAAGGAGGGAAGAATATGGTCAAAATCTAATGCTCAAATCGCACTTGAATGGATAGATAATAATCACAGTGATGATGAGACTCAAATGATGAATGAAATTGAGCCTCCAATGGAGACATCAACTTATAGAGATGATACAAGAAGGCCTACAAGAATGAGACACTTGCCTGCTGGACTAAGAGATAGCCTGATATCTCCTTATGATGCTGTTAACAATGAAGGAGAGTTAGTGCAATTTATTGCTCTATTTGCAGATGCAGATCCCATCTCTATTGAAGAAGAAGTAAATAGCAAGGTATGGAAAGAAGCTATGAAGGAGGAATTAAGATCAATCAAAAAGAAAAAACTTGGAAATTGGTTCAACCTCCAACTGCCAAGAAGCCCATAGTAGTAAAATGGGTGTTCAAAATCAAACTGAACCCTGATGGCACCAATGTAAAACATAAGGCCAGATTGGTTGCAAAAGGTTTTATGCAGAAAGAAGGGATTGATTTTTCTGAAGTTTTTGCACCAGTTGCAAGACTAAAAACAGTAAGGTTGATTGTGGCTCTAGCAAACAAGAACAATTGGGCAATGTGGCAGCTAGATATGAAATATGCTTTCCTCAATGGCCCTTTTGAAGAAAAGATTTATGTTCTTCAATCTCGAGGATTTGTGATAGAGGGTAGGGAAAGCAAAGTGTACAAGTTGAGGAAAGCCTTGTATGGACTAAGGTAGGCACCAAGAGCTTGGAAGAAGAGAATTGATGTTTTTCTATCAAGCTTAGGGTTCAAGAAGTGTGATATGGAATATGGTGTGTATATCAACATCATGAGTAACCTTGATATTCTCATCATATGCCTATATATAGATGATCTACTCATTACTAGAAACAACTCAAAAGGAATAGAAGAAGTGAAAGTGAGGCTGAAATCAGAGTTTGAGATGACTGATTTGGGTAAATTGGCATACTTTCTTGGCATGGAGTTCAAACTGGTTGAAGGTAGAGTCTTTATGCACCAAAAGAAGTATATACATGATGTTCTGAACAAGTTCAATATGTTGAACTGTAATGCTGTTGAAACACCTACAGAGGTAAACTTGAAGTTGGATAAGGGTGAAGATGAACCAACAACGGATAGTACTCTGTATAGGCAAATGGTTGGTTACCTAAGGTTTACCCGCCACACGAAGCCAGAGATTTCATACAGTGTTGGCTTAGTTAGTAGGTTTATGAGTGATCCAAGGAAGTCACACATGGTAGCAGCCAAAAGAATTCTAAGGTACTTGTGAGGAACATGTGATTTTGGAATTCTGTTTTCAAACAAGACAGCAAAAGGGAGTCTACAACTTGTAGCTTATTCTGACTCTGATTGGAGTGATGATTTACTAGAGAGGAAGAGCACTATGGGCTATGTTTTCTTGGTGTTTGGCTCCCCTATCTCATGGTGCTCCAAGAAACAAGAAGTGGTGGCTTTATCCACCTGTGAAGCCGAGTACATCTCATCTTGCAATGCGGCATGTCAGGCTCTATGGCTTATCTCTTTGCTTGAAGAGTGGAAGATAGATTTTGATGGAACAGTGGAACTATTAGTAGACAATAAATCTGCTATTAATCTTGCAAAGAACCCAGTTGCACATGGAAAGAGCAAGCACATAGAGAGAAAATATCATTTTCTAAGAGAGCAAGTTGGAAGAGGGAAGATCAACTTGAAACATTGTTCAACGAAAGTTCAAATTGCTGATGTAATGACCAAGGCATTAAGAGTAGAAAGGTTTAGAAGTCCAAGAAGGCTATTGAATGTAGTATGTTTGTAATAGGTATGAATTAAGGGGGAGTATTAGGATTTTGTTAATTCTTTCCATTAATAGCTACTATAAATAGTATGTTTCTTGTAATCTTCACTCATCCTTCTCAATCAATATACATGTTTCTTATACATTGAAATCACCTTTCTAATCTACTACATTCGTTTTTCATTGCATTACATCTTCTAATTCACAATTTATTTTCATCTTTTTTCCAATAATGCATATAACTCATAATAATTAGATTGGTAAAGAGGTAAAGAGGAGGGGGTTTGGACTAAAAAATAAACATAAAAAACATTATTAAAATTTTAAATTTTAAACATATCTTTGTTATTTATTTTACTCTAACCAGTTTCATAGAAAAAATGTTTCTTGTACACTATATTCAATAAGAAGGTGAGCTATTAGTTAAAAATGCTATCCATTTGGTCGTTAAATTAATAATTTTAATATTTATAAGTTGAGAATAAATTGCAAATTATGTATTAACTTAATATCTTTGAGTTTTGGATAATAATAAAATAAATACATTACTTTAGAGCTATTTCACAACAATATTTTATTATACTTTTTTTTTTCATTATTCTTTCAAATCCAAAACTTAATTTAAAAACAAATTTTAGGATAAAAATAAACCCTTGAAATAGATATTAACATAATCACACCATAATTAAATTGATGTGAGTACAGATAAATGGCACAGTAGTGCATTGACCCTACCTCTTATATTGAAATTACTTATAACATATAATGGATTGGCACTCCTTGTATCCATATTAATATATTTATCAAAAAGATAAATATTGAAGTATTACATATTTCAGATAAATTAATATGACATGTATAAATATTTGTGTTGTGTATGTGTTCATTTTAGTTGTCTAAATAATGGAATTGGATGAGTTTTAGTTTAAAGATTTAATATGTATACACTGGTAGTGTAAATGTTTTTTACATTGTTACTAAATCATCTATTATTAATTTATTAATTATCATACAGTGAATTTTAAACTCTTAGGTTAAACATATTGTTCAGCAGCCGACATCAAAGTAAGGTTTATGAGAATAAGAAGGATGGTTGCTCAAATAAAGGGAATATCAGTATATCTCAATTACACATGACAAGCCAAATAAATCTTAACTATATAGGGCTTACTATTATCTATATAGTTAGCCTCTCCATTAATGGAGAGACAAGTACATGACTTTTATATATGTTTTTAATGATAAAAATGTTATTTTATTGTATATAAAAAGATAAAAATGTCTTAACATATTATTATTTCATTTGTTTTTTATAGTATTTGTCTCTTTATTAACGGAGATGATACTTACTCATAGTTAAGAGTATAATATTCACAAGAACAATGATTTAGTGATTCATTTTCCTTTCATAACTACACTTGAGATTGATTTGCATAACTCCATCATTAAATTGTAACAAAAGCTTATGATCCATTAGATATAAGATATACAAGATCATCTTATCATGGATAGAGTGAAAGCAAAGGAAAATGAATACAAGGGGAATTCTTCCAAACCATAGAGTGCAACTTGAGTATCTCCATGGCCCTCTCCTTAGCCTTGATGTTTCCATCAACTTGAAGAACCAAACATAACTTGTTCACAGCCCCAACAAGCAACATTTCCTGAAGGACTTTAGGACTTGCAGAATACCTACAAATTGAGCCCAAAATTCTGACCCCTCTATCAGTTACCACATGAGAAAACCTTAGAATTTTCTTGGACACAATTGCTAACCCTGCCCCATGGTTCAACAACTCAGCCCTTCCTTCTGCACAGTCACAAAGTTTATCCAAAGCCATCAACATCAGCTCACACGCTCTTCTATCATTGACACCAAGAAGGAGCTCAATGAGGACAAAAACCGCGCCACCTTCAACCGCTTTGATTCGGTTTCTACCCCATGGAAAAAGCTCCAGGAGAAGCCTCAATGCAGCTTTAGAAGCCTGCTGTGAAATCTGATCGCTTAGAACTCTTATTATTTCTACAAATAGTTCCTTTCTGACACTGTTCAATTGTGTTGGACCAGCCACCTCAAATGCTGACTTCAATAGAATAGTTGCATAACCTCTACACTTGTTATTTCCAAGCCTCAAAACCTGAAACAAAGACTCAATAAATTGAATTCCCTCATTGTTCATCAGATGTTCAAGCTGGGCTGCAGAAAGATTTAGTTGAACTAAGACTTCAATAGCTGCTTCAATGATCATAATATCAGTCAAGTCCTCTTGGTGATTATTCTTCAAGGTTGAAGCCAGGAAATCAATTACACCTGCAGACACCAAACATATTTTGTTACTTTCACTTTCTAAAGCAATAGATTGAAGCCTTTTAAGGCATCTCAGAAGCTTATCAGGGAAACTCTTTGCTTCAGAGAGGAGTGTAACAATTTGAGTTTTGTCAATAGTAGGCTTTGGAGTTGAAATGTATTCAAGTCCAAAATTGGCATTGCTTGTGCACCATGCTTGAATCAACCTATGTAGAGTGTGGTTTGGAGTAAGACTAAGATCAGTGTGTAACAATGGTTGCTTAGTAACTGGGCAGATACTATTCCTGCATGAAATTAGCCATCTTTCTATGTTTTCTCTATCATATGTAATTCCTGTGCACACTGTGACAGGATCTCTCATAAGTTGCAATGAAATGGGACAAAGGAAAAGGACAGGAACCTCAGTTTCATGATCATTCATGTTTACAATGATGAACTGAACATAGAGAGAAAATAGAACAACAGTTTTATTACACCCTCAAGGTCATATATAATCCTTATGAATTAGAAACAAGTTGAGAAAAGAACTATAAGATTGAGGCGGTTGAATTATGAAGAAGCTGTTTGAGGCACGTTGTAGCAGCAAATTTTGTGGTGGAGAAATGACAGCATTTTTTTGTACAAGTTGTTCTGAACAATGAGGTCAACACACGGAAATTGATAGATAGAGATGGTGAATTTAGTTATCAGTTAGGACTTTTTCCAAGGTTTTGGAAGGACTAAAAGCTTATAATAGAGAGAAATTATTATTGACTTTAATTTCTTTAATGTTTTTATTTTACATGTCCATTTTCCACTAGACATTTGAATAATTTCGAGAAAGATGGAGACTATTAAAGTGAGTTTTTCTTGCCTATATCAACAAAAGAATAGCATATATATGGGAAAATTTGAACCCTTAATCTTATGCTTAAAATATAACTTTCATTAGTTTTAGGCTTTACCATCTCTAAGTGAGAGAGATAAAATAATGGTTGATGAATTATAAGATCTTCAATATGCTTCATGAGCTACCTTTGGTATTGCAAATTGCTATAAAGCCTGATGTTGAGGCATTTGACTTGCATTTTTTGTCTTTTTTCAAGAAGAAGAAAAAAGGGTCATGCCAATTGGATTCAAGAGAAAATAATTTTACCTTGAAAAACTAAAGCCTTAATTTTGAAACATTTTAACTTCATCATAATCACCTTAAAGGCTGATACAACTAAAAGGAAAGAAGGTAAAAGCTAGATCAAGTCAATATTTATTGTGTCAAAAAACTTTCTTTCACACCAAATATAAGATCACACCACATGAGCAGGTAAAAGCTAGATCAAGTCAATATTTAGTTCATATTGCCTATATGATAATCTGATAGGCCGCAAAGAACAAAGTCATGTCATCCATAATGATAATAAACCATTTCACCCTATAATATAAATAGTTAAAGTCAATAATAATAAAGAGATGACAAGCATTACAACTCTACTATCTCTCTGAACATGCAATAATAAATACTTACTTGAGGAAAGTTAATGTTAACACTTTTTAATATAGAAATAAAACTCAGACTTCTAAAAACTTATTTAATATAATGGTACAAACTTCTTAATAAATATATTAACCTTACAGATTAGCATATATAATTGTATTATATATTTCTATTAATTATTTTAAATCTGATAAGTAATTTGACATTGAATAGTTAAATTTGTCAATTTTAAGGCATATTTTTTTATGTATTGGCCGATTATCTTATATAAAGGCATTGGGATAAATAAGATATGGATTTAATTATAATGAATTGCTAGATAGAAAAGGGTTTTTTATTAAAAATATTTACTTGTTACAATAACTACTTAAAATGATTTATAAATTGGTTGAGTATAATATTTTTTACATTTATTATACCCCAAAATCAAACTAAAGTGTAAGAAATATTATAAAAATATTACATAAATGATACTACAATAAATAAATACGGTAAGGAGGGGAGGGGTGGCTTCCTACTCTTGCCTGCCTCCTTTGATCGTCACTGCTCACATGGCATTATAAACTTCATGCTAATGGTTGACTTTCATACACTTATTTTACAACCAAAATAACAAGTAATTATAGGAGACTAAGTCCATATCACCCCATTCTCTAAGGTCTGATTTATATTAACAAGAGGGTCCTTGAGAACACATCTACGTGAAGAATCTTTTCTATTAATGGAGAGATAAGTGTATCTTTCTCTCTTTGTTTTTAATGACAAAAATATAATTTTATTATAATTAAAGAAATATATGTGTTAATAAAAGTTGTATTTTCCTTTATTTTTTAAAAGCATTTGTCTCTTCATTAATGAAGATGATAGCTTGTATAATTAATTAATATGATGTTTTTCCACTATAATGATTATTCACAGCTTGATCAGGATTATCTAATTATCTTGACTTGGTGGAGGATATATGTGGTTTGGACAAAAACAAAATTTAACAACTACAAAGGCTAAAATCCTCTTAACAATCCTACACTCAAGCAAAGTATCACAACTAATTAAAGGTAATAATGGGCCAACATTGAGAAGAAAAGTATTCAATCACAAACCTTGTTGCTTGCCACAATCCGACCCATAATACACAATTTCTCCTAGTCTCTTGTCCAAGTAAAAGTGGTCTCTCGACTACCCCATTTCTTAGCTTATTTCATGGACTTGGAATCTCACACTCCATATGTTTCTATTTCATAATTTTCAGCTTGTGAAAGAATTAAAGTAAATTATTCTCTCCATTTCAGAACTAAAGTCTAAACCATTAAAAGCAATATCCAATTATTAGAATTTAGAAATACTGAGTTAGAGAGATTCACGAATACTAAGGTAAAGAACTCTTACACTATTTCATGGCATTGCTTTTTTCACTAGTCAATGACTTTATTCACGAGTGATATAATCACACCAGATATTGTTAGATTTCCCCCTGACAAACTCATCATTTTCTCAGCCAGTTTAGCAACAGTAAGACAGCACCGAACTCCAATGATTTCAATTAATGATTAAATCTAAATCATTATATTTTTCAATGTTAAGACGTACTCTTAAAGTAAATAAATATCCTCCTTTTTAGGAGATTAGTTTTTAACGTTAAGGGACTATCCTACACCAAGTCTTGTGGTCAATTTCACCAATGCTAATGACCATAGCTAAATGAATATCCTCCTTTTTCTAAACAAGATGTTGGTCTAGTGGGGTAAGGTTTCACCGGATCCTCAAGGTCGAGAGTTCAATTTCTGGGAGCAATACTCGTTGAGATGGACAACCACGAACCTCAAAATGGATTAATTCCTTATCCAAAAAGGTGAGAACATATCAGTACCAAATAAAATCCTACTGTCTGCCACATTTTTGGATAAAGATGTGCATTAGTGAATCACTATATATCTATGACACTGCACTTCGATTGTTGAGGTGGTTAGCCAAAGTGGTTGTTGTCTCACGTAAATGAGTGGACATGCGTATATATCCTTGCATGTGTTAAACTTTTCAGTGACTTATATTCTCTATTCTTACAAGTAGCTCTATATAGGTTAATTTACGAAGTGGTCCATATAGTATGCGTTCCTTCATTTCCGTATGTGTAAGTATAACTCAAGTTGACTAAGATCATTTATTCTTGGACCTAAATGTGTTCTTAATCATTTTTACCCTATTTTAGTTTATGTATTTAATTTTTCCACCTCTTACTTTCATGTGTATTTATATTCCTTATACTTTTTTTGGGTTAATTTGTTTAGGTGTTGGTGGTCTTTTTACTTACATTAAGAGGATTATTCTTAATACACTATTAATTTAACAAATTTGCTTTTAATTTTAAAAACAAATTATAAGCCGAAGTAATAATACTAGAGTATACATACAATTGACGACATTCTTAAGGTTTACAATACAATTAAGAGTATAATATTAATGGACTGACAGTGTAAAGAATGCACAATAAGTACATCATTTGCCCTTCATTTAGATTATTTTTTTTTGAAAAGTCAAACAGAATTGAAAATGAATGGTAGATGATGGAGTGACAATATAAAAAACTCTTAAACTGTCAATGTATACATCTTTTTTTGTTCTCTATATAATTCAGATACTAAACGGCATATATAATATGTTGGCATATATACTTATATATTGAAATTGAAGTGGAAGATGAACATTTACTGATTTGCATCTAGCTATGATAGGTTTTGAACATATAATATACAAGTATTAATTTTACAAGCTTTTGTGCCTAATACATAGTTAGGGGATATGCTTAGGTCTTGTCAAAATCACAGTGATATATAAGACAAACAAACGAATTAATGCTGAACCAATCTTCACAAGAAAGCTTGGTCGAAGAATAAAGGTAAGAAAACAATAGTAGCCTTTGTTGAGAGACAGTCTGGAGGATTTAGTTACACATTTGGAAGACCAAAATCTACTATATGTGGAGTGATGTAGTTCGTGTGTTAAAATTGAACACAATTTCATGTTGTATCTATTAGATAAGCTCTATCTAAATAGATAAGCTCTAACCTTCAACATCATTCACTCAAATTATTTACTTTAACCATTAAATTACTTTATAACTTTTTTTATTAAATTTGTCATCGGCCTTCACCTTAACCATCAAACCACATTATCATTATTTGTTTATTAAATGAGAAAAAGATGTATATATCGACAGTGTAACAGTTTTTTACACTGTCACTTCATTATCTACCATTCATTTTCAATTATATTTGATTTTTCACAAAAAGTAATCCAAATGAATGGTGGATGATACACTGATTATGCATAATTCTTTACACTGTCAATGCATCAATATTACACTCTTATTAAATTTGTTATGGATGAAATTCGAACTCACAATCTATTTCACTCCATTTCTTACATTTATCTTTTACTCTCTTTATTAAACTACTTTATCACTCCCAAAATAAAGAATTAATCTTTCCGTGGACATGCTTCAAAATTTCTTAGACATGCCCATTTGATTCTATCCTAAAAAACAGTACAAGGAAGGGGAAAAGGAGCCTAATCCAACACTTGTCACCAAATTACAAGTACAAAAAATTAACCCTAGGAATGGTCAAAATTTCTGCTAGGCTGTCTATCAATAACAATGGAAATATCAAGTGGTGGTTCATTCAATACCACGCCATGGCCAATGCTGAAAAAGGCAAACCTATAGCCACCGCTGGTCTCATTATCATATTGGGCTAAAGGAGTTGGAAGGGTTTGGGTGAAAGGAGATTATAAGTTCCATTTTTTATGTTTTATTTATGTCTTAATCCAATTAAAAAGTATTACATAATTAATAAGAAAAATTATTAAAATAATTTTTTTTTTTCATACTACTTTATAAAATATAATTGATTTGGAATATAATGAATTAGGAATAGAATCTATGGGAGATACTTGGTTATAATTGATAATAATTTTTTGTTGTTGCGTGTGATCCTTATTGGGTTTGGCTTGGACCTAGACAAATAAAAGCCTTTAGCTCAAGGGCATGTCATAACGTGTCATTTTGTCATTGGTAGTACAGGGTCATTTCCATTTTTAGTCTTCATCTAAAATTCCCAATGATATATAATGGAGTAATTTTCTAAGGGATAGAAAATGGAATACTTCCAAACATATTCAACTTCGCATTTAAATTCCCTCCTTTCTTTGTTCCTGTGCCATCATCATGTATCAACCAATCAATGTGTTAATGGGAGATCTTCTTTCTGATGAGAATAATATTAGAGCCACTTTATTATAGAAAGCAACACTTCTTGGCTGCGAATATCTCCATTTTCATTAGGGACACTTTTCCTCTCTAAGTCATCTCTCTTCTTTGAATAATTTCGAATGAAAGCTGTTCATAATGTTATTGTTATTGTGACTTCAAGTTATTTATTTTATAACATCCTTATTATTATATCCAAAAACGAATTTCACCCCTCAACTCTATGCTGCATAATATAATTATATTAATATTCCAAGGTTAAAAAAATTAAGGTCCTCTAAATTCAGCTCGAGTATTTAAGTTGCCCCTAATGAATTAGAAATGAATGTACGTTGATGTTCAAAGTTCAAAGCCTGTATTATGCTTTTGCCCTTTTCACTTTTTCTTGTCTCCCATCATCCCTTTGTAGAATAAGGATCACTCAACTAATGAAAAGATAAGTACTTGTTTTTTTCTTCATATTTTTAATAGTAAAAATATAATTTCATGATAAACAAAAAAATAAATATATCATTACATGTTATTTTTTGTATATTATTATGTGGTATTTGTCTCTCCATTAATTGAGAGATCTTTACCGTCGGGCATCTACGCGTTGGGCCAATATGAGGAAAAAATGCTCATGATTTTTTTAAGGAAAGTTTTGGATGGTCACATAATATTCCTCATTTCTTTCTATCAATTTATAAAACACCTGAAAAAAATTCATTACAAAAAGCATACAATACTGACTTAATATCATGACCCGAATACTAAATAATTTTTCGTGTATATTATTGTTAATCTTATAAATATGTAAAATACAAAATTACAGTCATACATATTGTTTATACTAGTAAACGTCTCATGGAATATGTGAAAGTATAAAAGCTAAGCTAATAAATCATCAAATTCGATTTTTGATTTAAGAAAATGACATATGTGATATCTTAGAAGAGAGAAAATATTGCAATTGCGCGTCTTAACAGATTTTATACCAACCTAGTTAATAATTTAACAATTAAAAAATGAAAATATAATTTTTTTTATATTTGCTCTAGTTAAAGAAAGAGTTTTTATATAAATAAAAAACTTCTATAATTGCTCTGACTCTAGTATGCATAGGGTTGACATCAACAAAAGGGGATATATATATATATATATTAAAAGTCGAAGATAAGAGGTGTTCACCGCATTCCATATAAGATTAAATCAGAAAAAAGAAAGAGGAAACTTAGCAGAATCTTTGCTTGAGCATCACTACATAAATATACATTATAGCTTATATTCATAGTAGCCCTTAAAACAGGAAAATGTCTATTGTATTATTTTATTTTAAGGAATACGTAAATTCGCATAACTAAAATAAAGTATTAGAAAGGGGGTTGAGCAAAAGCTCTTTTTGCACTAAATAAAAAAGTACGACAATTGTTCCATTCAATAAACAAAACAAAAAGTACATTAATGGTCGAATTCCTAAGCTTGGCAAAATTCTTATTCTTGTTCTTTTAATTGTTGTGAGTATAGTATCCTTACTAAAATTGCAGTCTTACTGTTTTAACCATTCTTTAATTGTATTTTAAGATCAAATCATTCTTCTCAACTGTTTTTATAAATAAAACATTAAATAATAAATTAGCAGGGTAGTATCTAGTGACTAGTCATCCAATCTACAAAATTATATTTTTTTTGATGATACAACACCACACAAAGAAAAAGAATATCATTGGAGGATATTTAAATCGATAATTTATGTGCCTCACACAAGTTAATTGATTATACAATGGGAAACCAACGATCACTAAGGTCTCCTACAATTTGCTACATGAATAGTTAATATAAATTTGTAGGTCAAACACTATACTATCTCTAACCTTTATATATAGGTTAAGATATCCGAATGGTCAATTAAGCTTTATTTCCAGCTTAGGTGCTTAGGTCCACTAAGGATGCATGCTAATCCCAATACAATACCAGTGAGACTTAAAAAATATATGGCTTCTAAGTTGATGGAATCCATAAAATATAAATCAAATAATTAAGAATGTTGTTATTACTAAGTTATATTAGTCAAATGGCCATTAATCATACAAATTAAGTAGTGTATATCACTTTACTTCCATATGTTTTTTGGTATAAAAAACAGTACACCTGTAAATATAATAGTATGTACTAGCTAGTTATGCAATAAGTTAGCTAAAAGTCCAAGATTCATTTCCATAATAAATACGATGTACAATTGTTCAGTATGATATACAATTGATCCTAATATTACTAAAATTCAGGAATGAACTTAAAAAGGTAAAAGAAAGTATAATTATCATATCTAGTTGTATTAATTTTATGTACGATTTTATTATTTTATTGTTTATCTTTCTATAATAATTATAGTTATTCAGTTTCATTGAGTTCCACATATTATATCTCTTATTAATTAAATAAGGATAGATTTGTAAAACAATTATTAATGTTATCTTAATTTTATAAAGATATAAATAAATAAGAAAAAAATCTTATTTTCTATAAAGATAGCAAAAATAAATGCATATAAAATTTATAATAATTTATGTTCATCCATTATCTCTCTTATTAATTAAATAAACATATAATTATAACATTAGTAATTAGTGTTTGAGTGTAATATACTGTCAGTAAAATAATTTATACATATTCACTATATTATTCATCTTTCATTTATATTACTTATTTTTAAAAGTCAATAATGATAAAATATGAATGATAGATAATATAGTAATAGTATAAAAATCTCCTACACTATCAATGTGTACATCTTTTGTATTATCATAATTTTTAAAAATACAAATTGATATGAAAGAAATTTTCATTAAACATTCACATGATAAAGGAGGCAATAATGTAGCATATGAACAATTCAACATTCACATGATAGCTTCACTTAGTTCGGAAAAATATGTATGTATTTAATTTTTTATAAATTATCATTACACTATTCATCATTTATATTTAATTATTATTGACTTTTAAATATAAGTAATATAAATGAATGAGTAATACTATATTGATTATTATATATATTTATACTAATAGTACATATATATTATACTGAAGATATTTATGGGAGACGGATTACACTGCTAGGGATTGAAATTTGAGATGTATAATATATTATTTGTTTATTTTTAGCGTTATAATTAGCCATTTCTTAAGTAATAAATATATGTGCACTATTTTTATACATTTCTTATATTTTTAATATATTCTTACGTATTTTTGGACTAAAAAATAAAATCATTTCTATGCAGAAAAATATTTCTCAAACTTATTACTTATAAAATATAGGGTGCGGATCTTTTGCTGGAGAGTTCCAATGTTTTTAAACATATGGTACACTGGATCACAAATAAAGTGACATTTAAACTAAAAGTCCATCTTTCTGAAGGAAAAAAACTGATACCTATAATAATATTATATAGGATCCACACAAAAATACATACATATATCTATACTATATATAAAGCCAAAACTTGAAATAACTTCCCTTATGGTGTAATTTTCATTTCCTATATTGCCCTTAACATTATTTAATTTTTACAAAAAAACTATATAATCCTAAACAAACTACCACTAATACATTAATTAACCACATATCTCACCTTAAATTAAACATTATCATAAACACACACAAAATATAATATATAAAAATTGAATATGTAGTATCACACAATATTCGCCGGCTGGTACGAAATACCTGTACACACTAGTAAGAATAATGTAATAAAATTGAGGAGCGGATATTGTTATTTTTTCTAAAATAATATTCCATAACACTATCGAAATTCCTCTATGAAGTGTCGCGTCACTCATTAAATTTATTTAAACGCGCGTATATCCATCAATTCGTTAGTTCTCTGTCTATCCTTGCCGAAAGAAGATTGCACTGAATCTTTTGCCACCGTCTATATTTCCATGTCATTTTTTCATTTATTTCAATAGTCTAATCTTTATTGTAAAGCATCTCCAACTATATTTTTATAATACAATAAAATTAGTTATTTATCTTAACTTTTTATAAGAAATAATAAGATTATAATTTTATAATAATTTATTATTTATTCTTACTTTATTCGTTCTGTTATAAGTGTTATTTTTTATAAACTTTTTTTTTTATTAAATCCTTGTTCATAACATATTATTACTTATTTATCAACAACACAAGTATACAAGAGCGAAATTAATAGTTGAATAAAGTTGACAAATGAATTGAGAAGAATATAATAAGAATAATAATAATAATTTTGTTTAAAATATTGAATTTCTTGGTTTGTGAACAACAATTTCTAATGACATTTATAAAATATAAAAAAAGAGTATTGGATAGTCTTAATGGCAATGAAGTGGAGATAATAATTTTTTATTATAGAGAAACGAAGAAAAAAATATATATAAAATGTAAAATAATTAAAAATTATATATAAAATGTGAGATATCTTATTAAAATCAGTATTAAAATATTTTAATAAGGAATAAAGAGACTAAATTAGTGAATCTTCATTAGCTAATGAATTTCACACATTTCTTAGCACTAGATTCTCAATAGCTTTTAAAATGATATGTCATTCACAACTTTATTCTTCCACTAAACATTAGATGCGTTAATGAATAACATATGCTCGTGTGTTTATTCATGATTTTCAAGAAGCGCAGACTTGATTATAGTTCAATTATTAGTTATCAGATCGGCTAATGCATAGATTTAAAGTTTTATAATTTTATTATATAATATTTTTATATAGTATACAATTTTGATAATTATTACTAAAATTGATATATTATATGTGTAAATTGCTCCAAATCTGTGGGGACAGTTACAAGTGGACCAGCTATATTTATATATTTTTAAAATTGATGGTAAATTTGTGCATTGACCTAATCTGAAGAAGTATGTTTAGACTTTGTTAACAAGAGAACGCATAACAAGGACACTTGCTTGCTCTCCCCCAATTGTGGATTTGTCGCCAACACAATCTATAGCATCGATCCAATGGTGGATTTGTGCATACTGAAATAATAATGTAAGTAGAACAACATCATGCACACATTAGTACCCAACTATCTCTATATCTATCAATTTTTAGGGTCACCCCTCAATTTTTGGGTTGATGAGTGACTAAGTTACTTATACTAATTAGGACATTATAATCACTAGCTAGGATGTAATGTCTTTTTTACTCTTGTGGAGGGATGACTTACAAAGATATTTCCACGGCATTGGGTTGGAGTCAACCTTGAATGCTTGAATAACATTTAATCGAGTTAAGGATTGACTTTGGACTACCTTAGATTTATATCTAAAAAAATACTTTGAAGCTCAAGTCAATATTTATAGATGAAAATATAAATAATAAGAATAAGGTAGAGAGAAGTCAAAGGGACGATGAATAATTTATTTGTAAATGACTTCATTTATTCATATTAAGTGAGATGAGCTTACATTGAACTGAATGAAGGTTGAGTGACATCATGATTGACTCCACACTCCTATATATCCTTTCAATCTTTCTGACAGACCTTTGTCTGAGCATATCGTGGTTCATATATGTTCTCTTGCAATATTTTCCCATAAGTTATAAGATAAAGTAGACTTCGGACCTTATTGGATCTCGAAGGTCAGATTTAAACCTTGAGCCTATCTTGGGCATTTTGAGAAGTATTGTTAATCATGACAATGTATTATTACAGTCAAACAGAAAGTGCGTGAAAGCACTATTATACATCTAAAATAAGCAATATTAATCTATAACTCTAGGGTAGTATATATTGTTAGAGTCCGGTTCAATGCATTTGAACCGGTAGGTTGAAACAATGAAAAGCAATCCAACTAACCAAAAATAAAAATCCAATCCATTAATCAATATTGCCTAGTAAGACCACTAGCATAAATCACATCACAAACCACTTTGCTTACAAATAAATAGTTAAAAGTAATTACCTTACGCAATATGAGGTATAAGAATTTTACAAAGTTGGAAAGTTGAGCATAGATAAGCCATGAAATGAAGCTTATTGCTGGATAGTTAGTGGTGCTTGCCAGTTGCCATGTAAATATCTTGGTTGAGTAGCATATGCATTGGCAATTGGCCAAGTCCTCCATATGGTTCAAATTGAAAAGGAAAATATAAAAAAAATGTAGAGACTATAGCCAGTGGCTGAGCCACATGAGGTGTACACATTCACACCTTGAAAAAAAGAGCTGTATTAATATTTTTTTGCACCTTAATTATATAAAATTACATTTATATCGCTCTTGTTTCATTTCAGTCAATTAAGAATCTCATGTTGGCCAAATTATATTATTCTCTGGTTCATTATGTTGGTAGACTTAAATACTAGTGATGAAATGCTCAACATAATCGGTCAGAGAATAATACAACTCAACCAACATGAGATATTCGATTGACTAAGATGAAACAACTCTATTTATCTTATGTTAATACATTTCGGGTCATTCAATATAGTTTGCACCCCTATATTCGGGTCATGGAATCACCATTTCCTATGGCATAGGACATAGTAGATAAGCTTTGTCACTTTGAGTGGTATTGTTTTATGAGTGAGATTTCTCTCCATTAATATAGAGGGAAGTACTCTCAAATACCAAAGAAAAAGCAATGTATATTTACATTTATATCTTTTGAATTTAGAGTGACATTATATTATTACTCTTGAAACTTGAAGAAAAAAGAGTACTTCGAAGTAATCTCACTCTTGCTTTATGGGATTTATAGGCAGACAAGGCGCATCTAGTTACGTTCTTTGCGTGCCTCAGTTGGTAGCAAATTAAAGCATTCTCATTGGCTTTCGGTCATTCATAAATTAATATAATTTGTTTATGCTGTTTGATATTACTGTATTTCGTGTTGTATTATTCTTTATACTCTGATTTGAACTCATCAACATCATTACCTTTTAGTTTCCATTGAGTGGTGAATGTATTGCCGTCATGCAAAACTTTTTATATGGAGTACTTCATAAGCTAACATAAAGAGAGAGATAAATGACGTTTTGGGTGATGAACCCATAAACTATAGACAATGAGGAAAAACAATATTGAATTATAAATTTTAGACAGTGAGCATAAAAATGCATTCAAGTATATATAAACGTAAAAATGATGAATAATTATCATATGTAATAAAAATTCTAAGCTTTAGTGTGAGCAAATGTCTTCACTATTGTGTTTCTTTGTGTCACAGATGTTATAAAGTCACACATATATACTTAAGTATATGAATAAAAAGCCATTTATAAATGGCTTAATTGGTAAACATATAGCTGTAAAATATATGTGATCTTATGTTAAGATCTTTAATTCTTTGTACTTATTTCTCTAAACCACATCATTTTCCATTTGCATAAGTGCAATATGCAAACTACAGTAACTAGAGGGGGCTATAAAAGAGAGACAAATGAAGTAAGGCTAGTGTATCCAAAAGGGTCCCTAAAATCAAGACGTGTCACACGTTCATTTGTTTCCACATTCATTATTCGTTGTTGATCAAACTATTATAATTTAAAGTTAATAATAATATATAAATAGGTGTATTAATTATCTTCCTCTTTTTCATGCTATGGGATTGTGTTGTGGGTTTCTAGCCGCCATTCATATTGGCCTCCTTCAAAGTTGATTCCTTTGCTTCCTTCTTAAGCAATTTTCATCTAATCAACGTCACTTTCTGCATTACCTAATTGGTAACATTACTTATGTGTATAGTACCCATGTTTTTTTTCCTGAATTGAGTAAGGTTATGGTGCAAATTACCTCATTTTCCTTTTCAAAATTTGTTGGTCTGAGTGAAAGAAGTTAGAGTCATGTAAGCATGTAGTTTTGGGATTTCATTCATTGATTAAAGTGTATTTAAAAATATCATTGGAAGGGTTGGGAGTTAAATATCTGATTGTGTATTAGAATGTGGTAGTTAAATTTGTGAATTGACACCAAAGTTATAGGCCAATTGTGTATTTGTGTATTATTGTTTGATTATTTATTATATTATTATTTTATAATAAATTTTAGTGATTGGATTATAATGATAAAAATATTATATACATGTGGTAATGTTACTCATGAAATGATTATTTATATATATATATATATATATATATATTAATTATTATAAAATATAAAATTAAATGTCAAAAACAATTTGGTACTTGTAAATACTGGTTATCACATTAGTACCTGCAAATAGATGTGAGTATGGACACATATAAGCAGTACTGGTGAAAAGATGACTAATCAACTTTGATTACACTAAATCATCTATCCTTTATAAATTAAGACAACTAATTCATAATTCACTTTATTAGTAGTTAGATTAAGCACACCCATATCACTAATCAATTATTATGTTTAGACCAATATTTCATAATTGAGAATGATCCACAGAGCACACCGGATCAACTATTGTCAATATTGAATTGTTTAGTTGTCTTTCAATAACTTTTTCACAAAATTAAAGTATTTTTTGTAAGTATTTAGAGTTTATTTGACTATGTGTAGGTGAGCGTTACATATTAGTCAACAGATTTATTTGACAAAAATAAATTAATAATATTGTTTAATTATAAGAAATTTTCAGAAAAGCCCCAAAATTATGAGCTTTAATTTAAGAAACTCGTCGAAATGACTTATGTCTTACCCGGTTAGTCTTACCAAACCCTTCAACTTATTAATCTTTAACCTTGGGCCATAACTTCTCAGCTTTTAACTAAATTTTCATCCTTCACCCAACCTTCCCCATCCTTAATATTATCATGCTATATATAATATAAGCTCTACAAACAAATTACACTGGGGTGCCCACCCTACTCGCTCACCCAGCACGGCCCGATCATGATGGGTCCGAATAGGATCGGGTCTAATGGGTCTAGGTTCGGGTTCCAAAAATAGACCCAGTCAATATTTAGGGTCAGGTAGTGACTAAGCATGATCCGGTCTGTCCCGTCTCAGGGTCACTCACTGATCAGCTTTGTATATGTTTTTACTCAAATGTGTATAAAGTAATGATACTATTTTGGTCGAAAGTATCATTTATTATTTAATTTTTCTTTAATATATACATGATTAATAATATATATATATATATATATATATATCATTTTATATATCAAACTACATATTCATAATAATAAATAATATTGAGGAGTCTTTATCTAAAATGAGTATGTATTATATTTAATTGGGTCTAGGTCGGATTGGGTTTAAAGGCTAATCCGTTCGCTATTTAAGGTCGAGTTAGCTTCGGGTCTAAGGTCGGGTCCAGGTTCAAAAAGTGACACAACTAATATTTAGGACCGGGTAAGGACAAGCTTTAACCCGTCTCAACCCGGCCCATGCTCACAGCTACTCCACAATACTTGATAGCATAATCATAACCGGAAATGTTATGCTATATTAAATTGTATTTTAAATAATGTCCTGAAACAATAATATTAAAACAAAAACAAAAAAAACAATAAATATTTAATTTTTTGAAATAAAATGTAGTGTTTTTATTGATCTAAGACATGGTTTAGGCACTATATAGAACATCTCATAACTTGTGATCTTTCATATATGCAAGAGAAATTTATAATTGTAATTTATCTAAAATAAATAGTGATATTATTAGAGAAAAATTGTATATTCTAATAATATATGAGTTCCACCATTCATAATTAATTATCATTAACGTTTAAAAAGTAATACAAAATAAATAATAGATAATGTATGGAGTGTATATTATAAATATTGCACTTTCTTTCATACTCAGAATCCACCATAAACCAGTGTCCATAACAACACAAGCAGTTCTATAATAATAAAACTGGAAACCATAAAGAAGCATTTCCCTGGTGGTGCGCAGGTAGGGTCCACTGAACATGGTTCTTAAAGCTTTTGGCTCCTTACAAATACTCTCATTCCCCTCCTCATTTCACTGCATTGTCATCAAACACAACCATTCTTACCACATTTTACAACAACAACATCATCAGTCTCTGTTGGATCAGCTTGTTGTTTGGTATCAGGTAATTAATTAAATTCATTAAATTCATTCAATTCCAAATACTTTGTATTTTTCCTATTATAGCTTTGTACACCACCAAATGCATGTACCTATCTGACATGGCTTAATTCTCTTGCACACTTCACTAGTACACTTTCTTTTGTTTTTATTTATTTATATCTAAAGTTTTGATTTCTTCTATGCAGCCAAGTTCTTTCCCCTCTCATTTTGGTTATTATATTATGACCAACATGATCAAAACCCAACAAGGTTTTTCATCTTCCTATCTGAGGATAGAACAAGAGTCCAACATGGTGATGATGCAGAAGAACCAAGGCATAGTCACCATTTTGGGCTCTAACTGTGATGACACAAACACACCTTCTGAGCACTCTTCTCTCAGAAGAACTCTATCTGCTGACATGTCCTCTCATAAATGGCTCTCTCACGAGACCATAAAAAGGGTTCCTTCATCAGAACAACTCATGCAACACTCATCATCCAAAACCATTGCTGAATCATTGTCTTCATCTTCATCATCATCATCTGAAGATGAAGGTGAAGCTGAGAGAGAGAGACTTGAGATATGGAGTTCAATTCAAAGGAACAAGAAAGCTGAGCAAGAGAAATCTTGTACAGGTGCATTTGATATGTGGAACTCATTGGTGTCACTCAAGGAAAACAATGACATGTCAAAATCACTTACTGCGAGTCCTTATATTCACCCTCTTGTGAAAAGGAAAAAGAGTTGTTTGAGTGAGAAGAGCCTTGAAATCTGCACTGAGAGCCTTGGTTCTGAGACTGGCTCTGATGGCTTATTCTCCTCTCACCCTTCTTCTGAGAAAGAGGGAGACAAAGAAGAAGAGCATCATCAACAGCAACAAGAACAAGTTCAAGAAGAAAAAGTTGTCATAGAAGAAGAACCAAAATACAATTATGGTGGTGGTGCTACAAAGAAATACTCTCCATCACGCTCTTTCCCTCCACCACTCCCTTCACTTGGTCCTTCACTCCACATGAGGACACACCGTGACAATGGAAGGTTGGTCCTTGAAGCTGTTTCTGCTCCTTCTAACAACAACTTTTGTGTTCAACGCCAAGATGGTAGACTTGTCCTCACGTTTTCTGATGCTGCTAATGATGATGATGATGAAGAAGAAGTTGCTGAAGAGAATGATGATGATGGTGTTGCTGTGGAGGAATTGGAGGAAGAGTTTGAGGAAGTTCATGATGAAGAGATTGGGGATGAAGCTGAAGATGAAAGTGATGAAACAGAGGAGGTTGAAGATGTTAAGGATATAGAAAGTGTTGTGATAGAGAAAGAACCTTTCTTGTCTAGTGAGATTACTACTAATGGTGTTCATAGATTAGCAATGGTGATGAATAAGGCAATTGGGTTAGTTAATAGGAACCCAAAGTGGTCAGAAAAGTTGAATGAATTGGATGTTAATGTGGTGAAGGAAGTGGAAACAAATCCAGTTACAAAATCACTTCCTCCAAGGCCAAGAGTGACTAGGTTGGTTCCCTCAACAAATTTCAATGCTTATGAGTACTATTGGAAGACCAAGCCAACAACAGCACAAGGTGTTGTTACAACCACACTTTCTAACTCACTGCCACAACATCAAAAACTCAACAACAAATCATCAACAACCTTGGTGAACAACAATAGCACCAGCAAGGTCATTTTCTCTGGGGACTTTAAGAAAATGTCTAATGATCAGAGGCAACAATTGATGGTTGTCAGAGTGGAAAATGGCGATTACAAATTGGTTCACAATTTGGATCAGAGTTGTAAGGATTCTAGAAGGTCATTCCTCTTCTGGAAACCTTATTGCATTGCCACATCCTAAGGGGACTAATCAAAAATCCATTGCTTAAACACTATTTATTACTTTATCCTTTAATCTCTTCACAGTTCAAAGGGAACTGTAGCCAAATAAAAAGGGAGAGGGAAAAGAGGGAATGTGAAGGAGAATATTTTTATTTGTATGTTCAGATCAAATGTCTTGAACAGTGTCATCATATATTAGTATATTAATATATTTATGTGACTTTAGTCTTGGAACATTTTTTTTTTACTGTCTTCTCCTGCTCTAAAGTATCATGGTTTCTTAACTTTTCAAATTTCTAGTTTCTTTGCTTTTGTAATCCAAGCCAATGGGGTTTCAGAATGGGTTTTGTCATGCTTAATTGGTCTTATTTTTTTGGAACACCATGATCATTCCCTGATTTTCTTTGCTTCTCATGAGTTTTAACTTTTAAGGAAAAAGTTGTTTTGTAAGATGTGATTTTACCTCATAGGAAATCTAATATTGAACATTACTATAGTATTTGCAAACTTAAAATGAATATATTATATAAAATTTGTTCGAGATATCAATGTAACTAAGGTAAGACAGATCCACATATAAGAGGCAAGGGGCACACCCCACCTCAATTTGAGAATTTTCCTATCACATATTAATAATCATTTGTCATTTTTATTCATATATTGTACCTTTGTGTTGTTTAATCTCACTGCCTGAACATTTTTTGGGTTAGTCACCAGATACAGTCATGGAATTGGTAATAATAAAGTTTGAACACTGACAAAAATTGAGAGTATATGTTTTTGTTATGGTTAGTTATTGTAATGTCTCTAATACAGAATAATTTGTGGTCATCGATTACTATAACTCAACCGAACCATGTAGTGATCTTCAGAAATAAAAACAATAAACTTCAGCTAGTTCCACTAGTAATGTTTTTTTAAAACTTACCAGCAAAGTAATTAATAATCTTTTTTGAAGTTCTCATGCCCAGAGGCCACAGTGGAAATTGGTCTCTCACTATAAGATGTTTCTCTCAAATTAAAAACGGGTGGATACACATATCTGCAAGGCACAATCACAAGCAAAATAATACTGTTAAGGTCTATCCAATATTTATAGTGTAAGAGCTAAGAAGTGACCTTTGAACATTTGATTAGTGATTGATTCACTTGATCCGAAGTCCAAATTGTATTATTAGTCCAAAATTATTAAGGTTTCATCTCAAACCAATTGAAAAAGCAAATTTCTGAAATAATTGATGTGAATTATGAAGTACTAGTGATAATTGGAGAGTTGTATATGTGAGTAGTAATTCATGTTTTTGACCTTCAGTTTATTCCTTATCATGTTGATATCAGAGAAGGAAGACAAATTGAAAAAAATGAAGAGGGAACAGAAAGAGAAGTGGAAAAGAAAGCGTGAACATGAGGAGCAAGAACAGAGGGTTAGTTATTGATCTTTTACTTGAAAAGGAAACTATTTTCAACTATTTATGAAATGAAATCCATCTTGAGATGTTACACCTCAATAGGAAAGAATTTGAAGTTATATGATGATACTGTTACATAATTTTGAGGAAATACTCCTATGTCAAAAGCCATGTATTAATTAAGTCAAAAGGAGCAGCTACAATGATGGAATGTATGTTTTGCAACAGATTTATGTTGAATTCCATGCTGATTGTATATATGATAATTTCGAGCTATCACATATGACACTAGAGGCCATATTTTCAACAACGGATCACTTGTCCCAAAACCTATCTCATGGATCCATTTCCACATAACCAGAATAGGGTGTTCAGATTCCCACCCCGTCCTACTTGTTTCACACCCAAATTTGTTTTTGTAAAATCCCAAAACTATCATCTACTCATTCAAACCATATTCTCACCATCACTCATTCATTCTATCAAGCTGCCTATTAAGAAATTTATCAGTTTGAAACAAACAAAAATCCATCAGACACATACAACTTTGCCCACGTGCATGTAAGCACACTCTTATGTTTTTATTTCCATAAAGACAATGCGTGTTCAAGATCAAATGTTCTTTTTATGTCACATAAAAAAGCACACGTTTTTGGCACGTATAATTTCAGGCAGTTGATCCTAGCACAGTGGCAGAAACAACTTGCACACAAGAGTAGGATAAAAGATAAACCAACAACAATATACAAAACAACCCCAGAGTTGTGCCTCCTTTCTCTTCTAATTTGGAACATACATCTGAAATTCATGGGAAGTTCCATCTCCCTAAACAGACACGTCCAATGTTTCAATAAATACACCAGGGGGCACTTGATTGGTGTGACTAAATATCGATCCTTTTGCCTGAAAAGTCGTGACCATGGTTACATGTGTTTTTCTGCGAAAAACATACATGTAAGCTTACCCAGGTGAAGGTGGAAAGGAATTGGGGTGTAATACGTGTATTATGGTTTGCGTTCAAAACTCAGCTAAGAGATCCAAATTAAGTGATGGTTGTCTTTTGCAGCTAGTCTTAGTCAAAGGGGTGGATAAAAGTTTAAACTTAAATCAAATTTGAGATCAAAACACACATGCAGGTATTTCAACCCTAAAATTATACCCAGGTGATCACACATTGGGGACGCTATCTAGCCAAATTCAACAGCTGCACGAAACCTTTTAATATATGCTACTATTATGCTATCCAACACCGCCAGAATTTAATCCTCCAAGCTATTTGCAGCAGAACGTGAAATGCAAACAAGGTTTACTATCAAAATTCATATATTTCTGTGCCAGAAAATGTTAATTCACACAATTTAATCATACAGACCATGGCTAAGAATTACAGAAAGAACATTTAATCATACAGATCATGGATGAGAACTATGATACATAGACCCCCGAGAAAGATTTTACGTATATATCTCACCATCACAAGGAAAAAACCCTCATGTCCTCTTGATTTAAAATATTAAAGACAGAACAACAATAACCTAGAGGATGATTAAAAATGGGTAAATACTAATGACAAAACTAGCCAGTATTGACGATCCATGACAGAGACAACCACTACATTGATTTTGTACCCATGGCTCAATTTACAACAGGTGGGTGTAACACAAACAACAACTTCTAGCCTTGTGAAAGCAAACCTAGCAGTGGCTATCGACCTTGCTTCCAGAACTTGTATCATATTAAGGCCTGCTGACTGAGTGGTGAGAACAAAGACTAAACCTTCGGGTTTCCGGCAGGAATTAAGATCACAAGCTCGGTTACTCCATGAATGGTACCATGCTATATACATAACACCAGAAAACAAGGCAATAGCACAAGCCATTACGGCATACATATTAGAGGCTTTCTTAATTATCACTATATCCAGGCAAGCGAGCCTCGGTCATTTGTTACTTGAGGACGGCCTCTAGTCGGTGTCGGCGGTCTGTTAGCATTCAACTCCTGTACATGTTTTAAACCAACAAACATATTCATACAAATAACAGAGTCCAGAAAGAAAGCTTAATCACAAAATATATAGATCAGCCCAAAACTTCTTAGATGTATTCATGCATATTTGATAGTTGAATGAGACATCATTAAGAGGGTGCCAACCATTCGATGAAAGAATATTTGAAGGAATACCTGCATCCATGTATCTTCAATATGACGTTCAGGTGACGTTTCGGGCGAAGAAATTGCAGGTGGTAATGGATGAATCAGTTTAGGAACAACAACAAGATCTCTACCCAAAACTAATATCGCCCCAGCATTATTTGCAGTACCTATTGCCACAAGGATGTGCCAAAATTTAGAGCAGAAAATGATCTAACAAAGGAAGTGTAATGTAGAAGCCACCAAAATATACCACAGTAGTTTGTAGCTGAGAAAAGCGTGATCAAATGTCCCTGGGCAAAACGCTCAAAGCCATCCATTACACATTCATGTGCACGAACAATCAGCTGAAGATCATTGTTGTTGCAAAATTCCATGACGCGATCAGGCTGCAATAGCAAACCCCGTTTAGATAAGTATAATAGCATATATACAACTTAAAAACACCCATCACAAAAGAGACAATCTTCAAATTAGAGGAAATATCAAGTGATGCCATTAACATTTTATCAGCAAAGAGGAAGGTAATAAATAAGTACTTGCATTAGAACACTTAAAGCTGAAACACTATGGAACTAATAACTAATTAGTTTTATTGTCTTTTCAATTTTAAGCCTGCACACAAAAATCATAGTAAAACAGATGCACATTACACTTGCAGAAGTTTCAAGGGATAAACCCTGTACATTTGGTTTAAAGATTAATATGATGCTTCAAGATTCAACATTGCCAATAAATCAAATATGGATCTCCAGAATAATGACACAATTAATATCGAGTATCTTAAATTTATAAAATTCAATCACATAAACCTGTATTAGGATATTAACCAAAACTATTATATTTATCATCAAGAAACGTTGAATCATGCATCTGTTTACTGAAATATTAACCATTTGGCAAAATAACAGGTAATGCGTGCTCACCCCAAAAGTAACTAAACCTGGACCTCTAGCATTTGGCCGCAGTCCTTCCACGCTGTCATTCTCAGTAGGATCAGACCTAGAGAAACAATTCATGCTGTCATTTTTCAGAGGGATACAAAATAAATGGTGACATTCATGTGATAGCCTACTAATGCACTGACCACAATAGATCCATGAGCACAATGGATCCTGCTTCCATTGTAATTGGACGTTGAATATTTTCAATCTGTTCCACATGATTTATAGAACGACCAATACCCCCATGCATGCAAATAATCTTTTTCTCAATCAGAGCTGCCAAAGGAAGCCAATTAAATACACGGTTTATCCGGTGCCATGCCCAGATTCCATCTCTCTCACCCTGATCAGTGAATTACAAGGTTGGTTAAGTATCCAATATGAATAAAGGAAGCATTGCCAGGTATATAAAATTTCTTACCATTCTCTCAATGCACTCAATTCGGAAACCAAAAAGGGCATTAATATCAGCAGCTTCATGGTTTCCACGTATTAAATGTACATTGTTTGGATATTCAATCTGAAATATTCACATAACCGTTGTAAACCTCATGCCATTAAACTTGATAAACAACACAGACAGACAAACCATATATCCAGATTACCTTCAGGGCAAGCAGAAGGCTTATAGTTTCCAGACTGTGTTGGCCCCTATCAACATAATCTCCTAGGAATAGATAATCGATATATCTGACAGTCATTTACACAAGATTAGCAAAAGAGAAAATTGAATACCTGTAGTGTTATAGTAATCCACTAATCCAAACAAAATATCAAGCACAAGCCATCTTGGAAGGGGGTGAGGAGAGAACAAGTAATCATTTTTCCCCTTTCTGTTTATAACCAAAAACTCTCAGACCAGTTATATAACAGCTCATTTGTTTATATTCACTAAATCTAACAATCAATCTAATAACTAGTAAGCTACGCTATCCAATGCAAACAGTCAGGCCAAATCCCATATAGAGCAAAATTTAAATATTAAAAATGTTAAATCTAAAAATAAACAATGGAGTAATATCATCATAGTATCATTCCGAGAAAGGGAATACATGCACATTGGTGCTGGCTAGTCATACTTGATGCAGAAAGTACTCACATAAGGAAGTTCTAGTTAGGCAAATTGGATCAAGAAACAATGCCATAAATATATAATTAGAAAGTGATCGTAATGAATCTATAAAATGTAAGTGGTACATAATCAATGACAAGAGCTTGTGCTCAAAGATATGATCTCAACATTCTCTCTTAATTGGGACTCCACTGGCAAAAATATTTATAGAAAGTGGGTTAGCTAATAACATACATTGACAACCATGCTTAGGCACCAAGATAAATAACTAACTAACCCAGGGGTTAGCTAATTGAAAACAAACACCAAAATTGACACAATTGATGGCAAGCTGAAACTATCCATTATTCACATATAAAATCATCCATGGAAACGAAGGAACTTACGCTATGTCACCAGCAGTCGATGGTGCACCATACTCATCAAACAGGCGCATCAGATCCCCAAACTGCCCATGTAAATCACCAAATATTTTAATTGGTGCCCGAAGTCGTATGACGCTTGGTTCGCTTGAAAATATCCGCTCCGCAGTATCACAAAGATCTGCAATTTCATTGCAATCTAAGAAAAACTGCCTGCGAACTGGTGGTTTCCAACCACGAGGCTTTAAGAGGTGTGCTATTATCTGTGTAGAAGGCCATGAAACTCAATAAGAAACAATGGAAATAAGATGAAGCCAACATGCTTGGTCAATCAACAAAATAAGCCAAACCACAACAGACATTCATAACAATGCCATGACCAGAAGGCTCACAGAGGATGGACAATGACAAGAAAAGGAAGGTCAGTTCAGTAAATATGATCTATCGGATGTTCTGCACTAGAAACGTTGCTCATCGTTCCAACACTTGGTAGGTTAGTCAACCCCACAACATTTAATAGGCTATGCTAATTAAAATCTATCAGATAGAACCATAGAGCCTGGTACATTACCATTCCTGAATAATTTAAATTTGTGTTGCTTTTCTAATAGACTTTAATTTTGATCCACTGTTGGTGTAGAACCTTTTACATTATCATTCAATCATGTTTCACATCATTGAAGACTTTAACCATGATAAGAATTACCTACGAAAACGAAGTCTTTTAATGATGTGGCAAGAAACTATAGATGATGGTATACAGATTTTTATAGAGAAACAGAATTGAACTCTCTCGAATATCATTGGTATGAAAGCCTTACTCTGCATCAATTATAACTAGTCACAGAGACAAATCTTACCTTCTTTGGGACACTATTGATAGACATCTGCCGATCTAATAACTTTCGAGCAGCAGTGGCATTTTCTGGAGTCCCATAACTGACCCGTCTGCCTTCATTTTCAAACTGATCAATCGATAGCTGTCTAACCATGCCACCTAGTGCTCCACCAGGCTCTGCAGCAACAACCACCTGGAGAAAACACACAGATAACCAGAAGTTCACTAAAACATTTTCTGGAAAACTTGACACAGCAAATTTTTCCTTGGTAATCAAATATATATTGCTCACAGCTCTGTGATGTAGCCTAACTCCACCAGGAGTGACATTATTTGGCCCTGCAGAATCAGGCTTAATCAAGGAAGAGGTTTGTTTTCCACTAGGGGTAGCCTCAGCCCCACGGTCTCTGTCAGGCAACTCAACTTCTCCATTCTCTTGTCGCGCCTTGGCAGCAGCCAGCGTGGCACTGATAGCTTCAGCTTCAGCAGCTGATGCTTCAACCAGATACTCAACACCCTTGCTAGTTCGCCTGTTCAAAGTTCTTCCATGAATGGTGAAGCCAGAGAAATATAAAATTAATAGTTCATGCAGTGAGATATGAAAACTGTCGTACCTAGATCCCTGAAGCATGGCATTTTCAGTGCTGATATCAGTATACATGTCACCATTTACAGGGGGGGCAACTGGGTTGCCCAAAACAACTGCACCATCAGCAGTTGCTTCAGCCATTGTTTGCCTTGTCCTGTCATCAATAAATCCATATTGTCCAGGTAGCCGTCCCACTTGTACATTAGATGCAGCTGCTGCTGCAGCAGCATGTGAAGCAGCGGCAGTTGTTTCAGCAGCAGCAAGATCCTCAGCAACAAGTAGGTCATCCAGCAAGACTCCTGCAGCATAACCATACAATACATTATGGTCAGTCCAGCTCCTCAAGTGAAAAATTAGTTAGTTCAGCATAAGATAAAATCCCAAAATGAGAATGGGAATAGAGAGCTCAGCTTGCAAGATGAACAGGGGTTGAGTGGTAATTATCTACAAAAGTTCAAATGATACTGTAATCTACGATCAACAACAAAATATTATGATATAAGAAGAATTCAGAAACTGTGTTAATTGGATTCCTCTCAAGATTGTTCACTTATATGACATATCCTGAGCCAATACTGAACCTAGTTGAAAAGCAATAGACCCATGTTTCTCTTAGCAGTTTACACCTGCTCTTTTCAACTCCAATTGTTCCTCAAAAACACCACTCTTAACATATGCACTTGATGATGGCCATAACTTTCATGCTGTTTTTTTTTGCTTATACAAAAAACTTGGAAGTTATGGCCACCAGGCTGAAATATTCCATAAGTTTCCATTTCCAACTTTTCGAGAACCAGTTAAGAATTTCCGTATTATGATGGAAGACATCTTACAATCTTCACCATCTGCTCATGCCTGAATAATTAAATAAATAACCAAGATCCAAATGTCCCTATTTCAAGTCTACCAAAAATTATAAAACAAAATAAAGGCAAATTATTAAGTAATCTACAATATGTAAAATAAAGACAACAAAGTAATGAAGTTGTCATCAGAAAGCAGGCTGGTCTAATGAGCCACATTGATTAAAAATATGACATGGCATCAAACAAATAGGAAACAAAATCCATCAAGATGAATCAACCAGAAGTTAAGCTTATAACTTACCACCACGTAAACCACCATAAATAAAAATTAAGTCACCAACAGCAGCAGCAGCATGCCTACAGCGCCGTGTCAACTCCACTGCGGCATCTCCACCAGCTGCATCAGCACTGTATCTACCTGTTCTTGGACTGGTAACAACAGATTTTGTATCACACCAAACACCAGCAGCAGTGTCCAACACTGCAGACGGGGGAAGCATTAGTAAAATTTCTAAAAGTAAAGCTTTGATTAGCATATCAATAAATCTTGCTTTCCACTAAAATAAAAGACATGCAAAAAATAAAAGCCTACTGGTAAACAAAAAATAAAGGCTACAGCAGCAAACAGGTATCAGCAAGCTACCCAACCAACAGCCACTAGCACACTACATTAGTAGTAAAAAGTATTTTGTTATTGCTTATGCCATGCCTTAAAAGGTCACTCTTCGCTCAAAACATGAAAATACAAGGTTACAAGAATGGAGGCAAAATATAAGCAAGGGTACAAAGACCAACAATTAATTTGTAATACATGCAATCCAGACAAACATGGCCAAGAGAATTCCAGTAACAGTCCACAGATAGGAAAAAAAATTAAACAACAACATCAGCGAGTACCTGCAATACTTGATGAGTCTTCTACCATTCGTCCTCCACCAAGAGCCCCGCCAGACACATGGAGTCTTGCATTAACAAATACCTAGAATAATTAAATCAGGCGAATTGTGATCCTTGGAATATATAACCAACCAAGAAAACAGAGTTAAATAAAAGAGAGGAAATCCCACCGCTGCATGCTGATATCTTGAAGATGGTGAGACACCAGGGGCAATTGCCCATTCCCAACGGCCATCTCTATGCTTAGCAAGACCATACGCACTTGCCAATGGCTGCAATTTAGGATTTGGGGGGGAACCTAAAGTTAGAAGTAAACAATTCACAAAAACCACAATAAAATATCTAACAGCATTATAGAATTAAAAAGAATCACATGAATCCACTAATCAGTATTTGTTTATAAGAAAATAGGCCGGTAAAACAGAAATCAGAGTTTGATAAAAATAACTATCTGCGGATGTATGAACTCAATATAAAATGGCCAAAATATTGACATCATGGGTCAGAAGGAAAGCAACCAATTTTTAGTGCAGGTTGCCTGCATGAGCAATTGGAATTTCATACTAGGTCCGTGGATGTTTTAAGGTTGTCAACATCTCCAATTTGCAAAAGAGAAGAGTTGTCCTGCTGGCTCGCCTAACATACCTGTTAGTTTTGTATTGCTTTAGTTTTTTGGACTCTTGAGGATACAGTATCCTCAACCGTAGTGTAGTTACTTATATTATATTTATACATACCCACTAAACTTGTATATAAAGATTCACAGAGAATGTTAAAACTGGATGGGCCACTATACAGGCAACCCATAAAAAGGAGATAAATGGAAAGATATATTAATGACAAACTCAGGTAATTGTATCTAAATTAAAAGCTCCCTAGGTGAACCAAATCAACATCAACACTGCAGACGGGGGAAGCATTAGTAAAATTTCTAAAAGTAAAGCTTTGATTAGCATATCAATAAATCTTGCTTTCCACTAAAATAAAAGACATGCAAAAAATAAAAGCCTACTGGTAAACAAAAAATAAAGGCTACAGCAGCAAACAGGTATCAGCAAGCTACCCAACCAACAGCCACTAGCACACTACATTAGTAGTAAAAAGTATTTTGTTATTGCTTATGCCATGCCTTAAAAGGTCACTCTTCGCTCAAAACATGAAAATACAAGGTTACAAGAATGGAGGCAAAATATAAGCAAGGGTACAAAGACCAACAATTAATTTGTAATACATGCAATCCAGACAAACATGGCCAAGAGAATTCCAGTAACAGTCCACAGATAGGAAAAAAAATTAAACAACAACATCAGCGAGTACCTGCAATACTTGATGAGTCTTCTACCATTCGTCCTCCACCAAGAGCCCCGCCAGACACATGGAGTCTTGCATTAACAAATACCTAGAATAATTAAATCAGGCGAATTGTGATCCTTGGAATATATAACCAACCAAGAAAACAGAGTTAAATAAAAGAGAGGAAATCCCACCGCTGCATGCTGATATCTTGAAGATGGTGAGACACCAGGGGCAATTGCCCATTCCCAACGGCCATCTCTATGCTTAGCAAGACCATACGCACTTGCCAATGGCTGCAATTTAGGATTTGGGGGGGAACCTAAAGTTAGAAGTAAACAATTCACAAAAACCACAATAAAATATCTAACAGCATTATAGAATTAAAAAGAATCACATGAATCCACTAATCAGTATTTGTTTATAAGAAAATAGGCCGGTAAAACAGAAATCAGAGTTTGATAAAAATAACTATCTGCGGATGTATGAACTCAATATAAAATGGCCAAAATATTGACATCATGGGTCAGAAGGAAAGCAACCAATTTTTAGTGCAGGTTGCCTGCATGAGCAATTGGAATTTCATACTAGGTCCGTGGATGTTTTAAGGTTGTCAACATCTCCAATTTGCAAAAGAGAAGAGTTGTCCTGCTGGCTCGCCTAACATACCTGTTAGTTTTGTATTGCTTTAGTTTTTTGGACTCTTGAGGATACAGTATCCTCAACCGTAGTGTAGTTACTTATATTATATTTATACATACCCACTAAACTTGTATATAAAGATTCACAGAGAATGTTAAAACTGGATGGGCCACTATACAGGCAACCCATAAAAAGGAGATAAATGGAAAGATATATTAATGACAAACTCAGGTAATTGTATCTAAATTAAAAGCTCCCTAGGTGAACCAAATCAACATAGTGAGAATGAGAAAATTCTGATTGGATAACTTACAACACTATTGGCATCCCTCCCTCCACAAAGCAGAAGAAGCCCATCAGAGCGGGCACTAGCAGTTGCATACCTACTCAAAGTAAATGACAAAATGGCAACTTAACACCATATTGTACAAAATTTCAAGAACAAAATGATAGCCAACTTAAATAAACACAAGGAAAGGTTTAAGAAGTTATTTGTTGATATCTACCAAGGTACTTCAAAAACTCTCTTGTGCTCACAAAAAGCACAGCAATTATGAGCTTGCTTCATTACAGAAACATGTAATTCATGGGAACAAGACTTTAACAAAATGGATTATGATTAATCAATTAACAAGTAAACTACAGGATATTATAGCACTTAAAGTTTCTCTCCTCTACTTCCAAAATGTTCCATCTGATAAGCCAAACTTGAACTCATAGAGCCCTTCTCAAGCTCTGACATCTCATTATTTTCACATGCAAATGAAACCAGATAATAAAGGAAATCCTACTATTATCAAACGGGCTCCAAGTGAAGAAAGAATAAAGCAATGAAGAACCAATAAAACAACTTAACTTTACAAGGCATTATCAAACCAATGTATGCTTGCCATGTCAGGAAGAAAATTACAGATAAATCAATTTGGTCTCTGACTTTGTAAAATATAGTCAATTTATTAATAAAAATAAGAGTGGGAGAAACAGAACATCAAACAACAAAAAAGCCATGACATTGATCTTCAAATGAAAATAGTTAAAAAACCAAGAGCAAACCCTCTTGGTGACATCCAAAATCACATAATATAATATCAAATGAAAGTTAAAAAATAAAGTTAATCCACAAAAAATATCAAAGTAACTAACATATCAGCATAAATTCACAAAGTGGAAACGAAAGGTTTAAATTCAATCATATGAATCACTGAAATGCAATTTGCAATCAATTGTCATGGCCCTCAACATAATTTATGACATCAAAGGATGTGGAATAAGAAAAGGTTTTGATGTTCATAAGGATCTAAGTGAGATGCACACTGTGAAGTCAAAATATTGAAAAGAAAGGTAGAATCCATGGGCAAGAGAAGAGTACATGCATGGAGGCGGACCCTCTCCTTCTGGCTCCAACTTGCGCCATTCATAAGGCTTGGCAGCTGTGTCCAAGGCCCATACATCAGCCAAAGGTCTCTTTCCTGTGAAACAGGGACAAAACAAGGGTAACATCAAATAGACGTACACAGAGAGCAAATATCCAATTTTGAGGCACACAATGTAATTGGGCACGCATTTTGGTAGTTACCATCATTTCCTCCAATTGCCATGAGATATCTCTGCCCTACCAAAGCCATTACATGTCCATAACGTGGCCCTGGCCCAGGGCCTGGAACACCAACTCTATTAACATGAGAACACACTATATTAGATAAATGTTATTAGAAACATCAAGGAGAATAAGAAAACGAAAAAAGATAGAATACAAGTCTAACCTATGCCATCGTGGCCGTTGCTGAGTAAGATCAAGAACATGAAGGTCCTCTGCTGACAAACCAGCAGGACCAATACCACCCTGTTTTACAAAGCAATATTCCACTAAGAATTAATTTAATCAACAAACATAGGAAATAAATTAACCAATGCTTGAATAGCTTAAGAGACAACCTTCATGTTACCTGAATAACTACCATCGTTCCCACAGCAGTTGCCACATGTGCAGCTCTTGGGGTTGGGGGCTCTCCAAAGGGAGTTATCCTGCATTTTATTTCAATCATAAGCACTGAAAGCAAAGTACATAATACTCCACAATCATTACTTTAGTCTTAATACAGATGGACAGAATAACCTAGCTCTAAGCTTACCTAGACCATTTATTACTCAAGACATCATAACAGTGGACGTCAGCTGTGGCACCAGCTAAACCTGCATATCAAATGAAACATAGCAGTCAGATTTCAAGCATAAACACTTACCAGTATCATCTTATCCAAATTCCACAGAAAAATGTATAAATTCTATAGAAATCATTACTCATCATGCAGTGTCCCTCACAACTCACGAGATAAGCAGATGATACCAAATTCCACGGATAAACAAGAACAATAAAGAATAATAATACTTAAGTAACACCTAAACAAATTTTGCAGTATTTAGTTTCTCATATTGGCGTGCACCAGAAATAATAAACAAGAACAGCGTCCCACATGGATGACTAGGACTTTAAGAATTAGAATAAAAATCATGTGGAGCTCAAATGACTTACGAACTACAATTGTTAAATAACAATATAAGGCATTTACACTACATGGAAACAGGAGTTAGATTGCTTGTGTGGAACCTTGCTACTTGTGGCCAAACAGGAGTTAGATAATCTAAATCTGGTTTTCTTATTTGTATCCTTTGATTGGTAGTAGTATATTAAATGATAGTGGCATTTACAAAAAGAAATAACCAGTATTGTGAGAGCGGATGGCAGCCCAAGGCATTTGCCAAAAGAGAAAGACTTGTATGGAGACATATGTATGTGGAGACAACCAATTAAATCTTGCCAAGTTTTTCTCTAAATGCACTTGTCTCTAAATGTGACGTGTTATATATGTCTTCATGCAAGTTTTTCTCTTTGCCAAAACTCTGTCATCATGGCATTGCGGACAAATGGCAGACATCATCATGGAAGTTGACAAAAAAACAATTAGAAAGTATAATACATAGAAAAAATGATACATACATAAAATATAAAACATAGAGAAATAATATAATACATATCTTTTATAAAATAAATAATATATAAAATACTGCAGAAGCATTATTTGAAGAATGAAGTCAAAGCAGAGAGAATGAAGTTGAAACAAAGCAGATACGAAGTTCAAATGAAGCAACTGCAGAGAACAAAGCTGATGAAGCAGACGAATGAACCAGGTGAAGCAAAGAATGAAGTCACGCCAACCGAACAAGAGAGAGAGGAAGTAGATAAACAAGAGAGAGAGGAAGCAGATGAACAAGAGAGAGTGGTTCAATTATTTGAAGCAGAGAGAGGTCCTTTTTCAATTTAGGGTTTAATATTTACAATTTTTGGGTAAAACCTAATATTATCCTTAAAACCCGAATAAAACACCCTCAAAAGCCCATTAGCAGTGCCATATCCGCCATGTGCTGCCATACTGCCATCGTGGTCCCAATTCACCAAATGACCGACGTCGCCAATTAATGGGTTTTTCGAAAAGGCGAATGGCATTCTTCCTGGAACCATCACCGCTTTCCGCCATGCCCGCCCAACACTGGATATAATCATTGCTGATAAACACTGGTATCTATGTAAGAAGAATTAGAACATAAATGAAAGTAATGCCCCTAACCCACAATCAATTGGATTTGTGGTAGGGTTCTAAAGATTTTATTGAGAGAAGAAGAGAATTACAAGATAGTATGAGTGTAGTTACAAGATTGAGGATCCCACGATTCCTCCCCTAAACTAATTCCTCAATCAGTTACTCAAATCAATAACTGCCCCCTTCTTAGGCTTGGCTTCTATTTATAGTTCTCTAACCAACTTAACTACCAAGGGAAAGGAGGGAAAGTTTGTTATTTAACAACCAAACTTTCCTCTTTCCCTTTTTATACACATGTTTTAATTCGGGCTTGTTATTGGCCTTATCACTACCCTCCCCTAAACTTTTTAACTTGTCCTCAAGTTGGAAGTTTGGAAAATTTGCTTGTAAACTGGCTGATTTCTCCAAAGTGTTGTCATGCTCAGGGAGATTCTTCCATTTGACTAAGACTTCAGGCTTCCCCTGCTCAACCTCCCTGCAATATGTGATGTCCTCTTGACTCACTTCTAAGACCAACTCCTCATTCAGCATTGGTGGCAATGGTTGAGGCTGCTGATGGGGCTTAAGGGCCTTCTTCAGCAGTGAAACATGGAAAACTGGATGAACTTTAGATTCAGTAGGTAGATCCAACTTATAAGCCACATTACCTACTTTCTGAATAACTTGATAAGGACCGTAGTATCTAGGAACGAGTTTAGCAAATGGCCTGGTGGCAAGGGACTTCAGTTTATATGGCTGGAGCTTGAGGAATACCCAATCTCATATCTCAAATTTCGTTGTCCTTCTATGCTATCAGCTACTTGCTTCATCAAGTTCTGTGCTTTAGCCAGATTAGCCTTCAATTCTTCTAATATTCCATCCCTTCCAGTGAACAACTGATTAACCTCTTCCACTCTAGAAGGCATAGTGCCTGATCTGATTAGCACAGGGGGTTCCTCCCATACAAGGCCCTGAAAGGGGTCATTCTAGCTGATTGGTTGTAGTTTGAGTTGAACCAGAATTCTGCCCAATGCAACCACTCCACCCATTGCTTAGGCTTGGGGCCCACAAAACACCTCAAGTAAGTCTCCAAGCACCTATTAGTAACCTCAGTCTGCCCATCTGCCTAAGGGTGATCAGAAGTGCTCAACTTCAACTGTGTGCCAGCCATTTTAAACAATTCTCTCCAAAAATGACTTAAAAATAGAGGGTCCCTGTCTGAGACTATAGAAGTAGGAAAATCATGCAACTTAACTACTCCCTTTAAGAACACAGTAGCTACATCCTTGGCTGAGTAGGGATGTCCTAATGCAAAGAAGTAGGCATACTTAGTGAGTCTATCCACTACTATAAGGATAGTATCCTTACCTCTAGCTCTAGGAAGACCCCCTATAAAATCCATGGAAATGTCCATCCATACCTATTGGAGGGATAGGAAGAAGTTGCAACAATCCTGCAGGAGCTAGGGTTGAATATTTGTTCCTCTGGCAGGTATCACACTCTTCTATGAAGGTCTTGATGTCAGTCATCCCCTCCCAAAACAAGAAGCTTGCAATTCTTTTGTAAGTCCTTAGATATCCTGAGTGCCATCCTGCAGGTGTCTCATGGCATTCAGATAGGATCATTGGAATTCTATTGGACTTTCTAGATAAAACCAGCATTCCTTTGTAGTATAATACCCCCCTCTTTAGCTCAAAACCTGGATGGGAGTTAGAAGAAACCTGGATCCAATAGTTCATTCATGAGGGATTGGAAGGTAGATGAGGCATTGGTTAGCCCAAAGGGCATAACCAAAAACTCATAATGGCCCTCATGAGTTCTAAAAGTTGTCTTCTCCACGTCCTCTGGCCTCATCCTAATCTGGTGATATCTAGATTTCAAATCCAATTTAGAGAACACCCTGACCCCTCCCAATTCATCCAGTAATTCCTCAATCAAAGGTATGGGGAACTTATTAGGAATGGTTATCCTGTTAAGGGTCCTGTAATCTACACAGAACCTCCAACCCCCATCCTTCTTTTTAACTAGGATTATAGGGCTAGAATAAGGACTTATACTAGGCCTAATAACCCCAGCTTCTAACATCTCAGCTACCAACCTCTCCGCTTTTTGATTTCTGGTAGTATGGGCACCTATATGGTCTTAGATGAGGGATCTCTGCTCCTTCCTTCAAATGAATGGCATGATCTTGCCTTCTAGTATGAGAACGGCACTGAATATCCTGGAAAACTGGTTGAAATTGCTGTAATACTACCTCTAATTTTGTTGGTAACCTCCTCTCTGACCTAGCTGGTGTGGACACATCACACTGCAACAAAAATCCCTCCCCCTCCTCCATTAGAACTTGCATAAAAGACCCCATTGATAGCTCAGCCTTAGTTAGGGCAGGATCCCCAACTATAGTGAAGTTTGTTCCCCCTTTTTTGACAGATAGTTTCATTCTACCAAAATCAGCTCTTACCTCCCCTAGGCTAGACAACCATTCCAAGCCGAAGACCATGTCCACCCCTCTTAATTCAAACAGATAAAAGTTTTGAATTACCTCAAGTTTCTGCATAAAAAGTCTGAGCTGGGAACACTTCCCCTGGCACTGTATGTGATGTCCATCCCCTTCTTCCACCACATAAGCTCTGGTCCCTCCACCTTAAGCTGTAAGTCATCCACCAAGTCCATTGAGATGAAATTATGGGAAGTTCCACAGTCTATCATAACAACTACTGGTTTTTCTCTCAAGGTTCCTCCTATCTTCCAAGACCTTGAAAAAGTAAGCCCCTTCATTGAATATAAGGACAGTTGTAATGAATTGAAGGCTTGCACCTCTATTCCTGCTCCCTCCCCCTCTTCAACTTCTTCTTCAGCCAAAAGCAACATACTTAGTTGTTTGTTTTTGCACCAATGCTCCCTTGAAAAGGGTTCATCACATCTAAAGCATAGGCCCTTCTCCCTTCTTTCCCTCATCTCAACACTAGATAACCTCCTGTACTCCCCCATAGATTTAGAACTGTCAACCTCTTGATTGCTTTTGGCCATGCCTACCACACTACCCACAGAAGATCCTTCCTTCCTACTAGTATTGGTGGAAGAGGGATCTAAAGTCACTACCTTGCTATAAGAATTCCCTCGATTAGAACCAAAACTTCTTGGAAAACTCACATTGGTCTTCTTATACACCACCACATTTTTCTGTTCTATGAGCATAGCCTTATGAATCACTTCTTGCAAAGTTTCTAATTCATACACAACCTAACTTCTACCCTCAACTTCTCTTTCAACCCATTAAGGAACACACCCCTGAGGAACCCTTGGTTAATTTCCTTGAGGGCCTCTGCATACTTTTCAAATGCTTCCACGTATGCCTCTACACTCCCCTCTTGCTTCAAGGACACAAACAACTCGAAGGGATTTTGCACCATAGAAGACTGAAACCTCCTCACAGCTGCTATTTTGAAACTGTCCCAAGTAGGTGAGGGGTTGCATCCTTCCCACCGCTGGAACCAGCTAAGAGCCCTTCCTTCTAAAGCCACTAGGGTAGCCCTCGTCTTCTCAGTCTCAGAGATGCCCCATAAATTGAAATACCTCTCCAATTTTTGCATCCACCCATAAACATCATCTCCCATGAAAATGGGAATTTCCAATTTCCTCCACCTATCATGATTCTGGCCTAGCTTAGGGCTATCCACCTCCTCTTTGTTTTCGTTGCTCACCCCCATAGAATTCTCACCTGGCATAACCCCCAATTTGGTGGCTATGGCAGCAAGCAATTCCTCGGTTTTCTTGGTACGAGCTTCATACAATTCCACCCTCATGCGTAACTCCTCCCTCTCTTGGTGCATTTCCTCCCTCTCTTGTACCCAGCTTTCGTTATCTCTAGCCATACCTCGAGTGGATACCATACGACAAAACCCAACACGCAGCAGCAGCAATGAACCTCCCCAACAGGCACTAGAATGGTGCTCTGATACCCATAATAAACATTGGTATCTATGTAAGAAGAATTAGAACAGAAATGAAAGTAATGCCCCTAACCCACAATCAATTGGATTTGTGGTGGGGTTCTAAAGATTTTATTGAGAGAAGAAGAGAATTACAAGATAGTATGAGTGTAGTTACAAGATTGAGGATCCCACGATTCCTCCCCTAAACTGATTCCTCAATCAGTTACTCAAATCTATAACTGCCCCCTTCTTAGGCTTAGCTTCTATTTATAGCTCTCTAACCAACTTAACTACCAAGGGAAAGGAGGGAAAGTTTGTTATTTAACAACCAAACTTTCTTCTTTCCCCTTTTATACACATGTTTTAATTCGGGCTTGTTATTGGCCTTATCAATTGCATCACAAGCCACAACAACCAACCATTAAGTATTAACTATGTGAATCAAATGTTATCAAGTAGATTGGGTTTATTCACTACTGACAACTCTTCACGCTGCAATCCAAAGTGTTTATGGACTAAAGAAATGTTTTCATAACACATCACAATCAGCATCTGAAGCAAAAAAAGTAACAATGTATAAAACACCCAAGGAAGGCAATACGGAAAAGGGAAATTAAAAAGACTTCAGAAAAGGATAATTACAGCAAGTTGAATTGGGGTCGAGTGGGCCAACTCAGGTATGTGTGAAAACCGTAAATGATAAAGAAATAAGATTCTGGTACACATATGAGCTTGTACACGGTAAATTTCATTAAGTGGAGCGGAATGGAACAAAATGAAGTGGAATGGAATGGAAAATAACAGAAAGAACAACCAAATTCATTGTTTGGACATGTTATATTGAAGGAAGTTACAACAACCAATTGAATGAAGTGTTCCCTATGACATAAATATCGCCAAAGTGAAACAAAAAAAGATGGAAAATGACATAAATTTTCCTCGACTAATTGTTACTAAAAGGGGAGGGAAACAGAAAGTAATGCTGTGTGGAAATGCTTTAAAATGAAGTTTAGAAACTTTTTTATTTTACCCACCAACCATAATAGAAAACAAAGTCATAAAACAGACAAAATTGGTAAAATTCTAAAGAATCTCAACATTTTATAATAAGTATTCTCGATATTAATTTTTAAGTATCCAAAACTTGTTTATAACAGCCATAGTTTCCATGATCAGAAACGTTCAATTCATTACAGCCGAAAACCAAAAGATACCACAAAAGACGAATAGACCATAAAAATCATTCTCTCGTGTCATATTTGCATTACATAAAACAAAAATGCAATTAAGGTTTTTCCATTGAAACCTATATAATAACAAGACAAACCAAAAGCCTTTGTGTGCATCTAAATCTAGTTCAGCTATAAAATACATCAAGCATGCATATCACACATTTCCAAATTATAACTAAAGGACACAAAATTCTATAATACATACGAATGCCAGCATTTCCAGCAGATGAAGGAGTCCCTGAAGCAGCAGAATTCCCTTCAAGTGCAGTGGCACCTCCAAACAATATCAACCTAGGACCAATGTACCCCGGTGTGCCTTCTTCTCCCACAGCCGCCACTGCCGTCAACGTGTGACCACATCGCGGCCCCGGCCCATCCTCCTTCTTCTCCAGAATCGCATCCACCACCGAGTAAGTTGGCGCAAGCCTAGGACCAGCGACCGGATTCTGCTGCACCTGACCACCGGCCCCCGTCTGCTGCTGCACCAGCGGCTGCTGTTGCTGTTGAAGCTGTGGCGTCGACGGAGATCCTCCGCCGGACGGCAAATCCTCTTGGCTCTCCCTCTCTGCCGAAACGGCATGGTTCAGCACCGCCGGATCGTGATCGGACTCCAACGCCATAGAGGAATCAACATCCATTATTTAACCCTAAGATTCAAGCACTTCCCTGAAGAACGAAGCTAGAATTCCAACGAAACCGTGTCCAGAACCAACATTCCGATTCGATTCAAATAAATCCAGAAACGGCTCAAACGAAATCGGTATCGGAGTTGAAAACCCTAACTGAGATCCTCTACTCTTCAATTCAAAGTAGAAACCAAAGAACACGTTGAAATATCCGAATAGAGAGAGAAAATGGTTTAGGTTTTTCAATTTTCTATTTCCGTGCGAAATTTGAAGCAATGAGAAGAAGCGGTGAAAGGAACGAAAATGAAACGAAACGGGACGGGGGAATATAATTAAGGACAATAGTCACAAACTCAAAGAACAAAAATAAAATTTAAAAAAAAATCTAATTACTTTTCTCTGAAATGAAGGGGTTGTGTTTTTCTCTGTCTAGGTTTTCTAATCTTTTTCAGATTATTCTTTTGTTGTTGTTGGTGACCGGAAACTGCCGGTGAGTGGAACCGTAAGGAAAAAGTTGTGGGCGGTGGCAGAACGGAGAACGGAGTAACCTAGACAACCGGGGATTGTTTAAGCTATTTTACCGGCTCCAAATTGAAAGGAATATTGGCCTTCTACTATTAGGAAGGGTCAACAACTCAGCAAGTCAGAAGCACGTGATACCACGCGCTATATTTGACATATTATTAATTTTAATACTTAAAAATGAAAAGGAAGAAAAATAATTGTACACTTTCTTGTTTTATGATTAACAAATATTAGAAAAGAAAAGGAAATAATCAACAATTTTTGTACACCTTTCTTAATGGGTAAGTTAAAAGCCTCTGGTGAAGATGGTTATTCTGCTTCTTTTTTTCCTTATAGAAAATGTGGGCACAACTTTTTGTAACTTTATTCATAAGATGTGGAGAATGCTAAGCCTAATTAAGTATATTAGCAACAATTTCTTGATTCTTATTCCTAAAGTGGACAAACCGAAATTCATCTCTCACTTTCCTTCTATTGTATAATGGAACATTTCTTATAAATGCATAATGTAATCCATTGTTAATGGAATGAAGCCATTGCTCAAGAAGTGTATATCCCCATACCAGGTCTGTTTTAATCCGGAATGATATTTAGGATAACAAGGTTTTGCTCATTAATTGGTGCAGTCCATGGAAAAATCACATGAAGAAAATGACCAGTGAAAAATAAAATTGATTTAAGAAGGTGCGTTCTAACTTTCATCAAAGTTAGACTCGATATTGTTTGGAAGATCTCTCTCATTCTTTTATGTGGCTAATAATAATCTTTGGATACAGGTGGATAGAAATAGCATGATCATCTCTCATCTTATTTCTACGGATAATTTGCTTATCTTTTATGTTCTATAATGCTTTAGGCCACCCTAAGAAAAATAATATTTATGTTGTACTAATGTTCCTGGAAATATTTATGTTCTTTTGCTACTGTGCATAGCTTTAGGAGAAAAGGGTGAATAGTTTTTGTTGCGTTTGGGAAATATACTGCTTGAGGAGGTAACTAGCCAAAAAGCCATATGGATTCCTCCCAGGGTTGCTAGTGAAGGTGAGGAACATGGGATCACTGGTGTGCATTGGTTTTTGAAAATGGTAGGTTGAACCAACGTGATATTGGTCTAGTAGTGTAAAATCTCACTAGATCCTCGGGATGACCAAAAGGTCAATGGTTCGGTTCCCGAAAGCGACACTTGTTGGGAAGGAGCCGAGAGGAGTTAGTTCTCTACCCATAGAGTGAAAGAATAACCTTCGAGGTATAAAAAAAGGAAGGTTGTTTTGTATTAAAAAAGCAAAACACTAAGGAGTTTTTGCCTTTTTAAATAGATTCTCCCCGACTCAATTTAGATTCATCAAAATTTCAGATGATTTTGAAGATATCAAGTGTTTTAAAAAAACCATATTAACCTTATTCTTCAATCCCTATTATGACAATCTTCCTCACATCCATAACAGCAGCTGTGAATACATAACATTTACCCCAGGTTATGGAGTGATCTGAGTAGGACTGCCTATGTTCTATCTGTGCAATGCCTTACAAACAAACACCATTTATAACTTGCTCCACCTCAATTAACAGAGTACATATAGTTCTATCTAACAGATAAATGTTGTATAAAAACCAAAGGGCATGACCTATCAGACCTTCGAAGGACCTGTATTTACTGGTTTCTGAAAGACTCTCGCAATCGGTGTTCCATCATCACCATCATTCCCTGCTCTCCATGTGCGATCTTTTTTCCTCTGAGGCTTTCTATGTTGTTTTTGAGACTCCTTGGACTTCTTGATAGTAACTTTCTTCGAAGCAGCAAGTCCATTAGCCATGTCAAATGAATTGAGGTCATCCAATACATGTTCAAGATTAGATGGTGCAACTTCATTCTCAACATCTGAGGAATCTTCAATACCAGATGAATCTGGCTCGTGCAACTTATCTGAGGAGTCATGCCCTGCAGGATCTTCTACAGCAAGTTCCTCATTCGACGTGGCAGGGGGCATCGCATAGTGAGGCAGCTTCCCGTCAATGTAATCTTTCAGAATCTGACGAGAAGCCCTGGTTTCATCAGGAAGTCCGCTGGAGGCAACATGCCCACGAGAAGCACAATATGCTCTCAGAAGTTCAGATGCCAGAGGGGGACGAGATTGGGACTCATATGGTTTAGGTTTAGGAAGTTTGATCTTATAAGTCGCTTCGATGACATGTCTTGGGACTCTATCAGCTACAACTTGGATAGATTCCCTGTGTTCAGTCATCCTATCAATAGGCAACACTCCAGAAGCAATCATCTCATATCTTGAGCTTGAAAAAGATGGAAAAACTAATCCCGGGCAGTCACAAAGGGTGAGCCTGTCAGAAATAATTAATGTCTGGAAATGCTTTGTTTTCCCTGGAGTAGAGGTGACACCAGTCCGCTTTTGACCAACCAGAGCATTAATAGTTGAGCTTTTCCCAACATTAGGATATCCAACAAATCCCACAATTACATTACTTGATGACGAACTACCAGCAGCATTTTCATCAGGAGATTTAACCTTAGAATGCCTTGTGCCAGAGGAGCCCGAATTTCTCCTCCTTTCAACTATCTCTTCTGCCTCTGATTGCAAGCGGGCTAAAAGCTCATCCCTTCCATATATCTTTGTGTCTAGGTTATTTGTTCTCCCCACGTTATCAGCCTCCCATGATGAACCAAGCTTCTTGCCTTCTAGAGCTGCAGTAGCAGCTTTAGCTGACCAGAAGATGAAGAGAATATCATGAGCACGAAAATATTCTGCCCATTTCTCTCTGCATGCAAAAGAGAAGATAAACAAAGGATAAATAATAAGAATCATAGCAAGATAGCAAACCAAGATGAGTGATGATTTTGATGCAGTATAAACCTTATACAAGAATTTTGTACCTGATAGATTCAGGTAAAAGATCTGCCTTATTAACCAAAAGCAATGTGCGTTTATGCTCATCAACCTCCCATGCATAAGCCTGTCCCAGAGTAAAAATAATGTAAAACAGATCATGCTTGGTACACATGATAGAGTGATTCCTAAAATAAAATAGATAATAAAGGTCCAAAGTAAGCTACACAGATTATAAACATGTAATATCAGGTCAAATCTGTCTCTTGCTTTTTACAATTGCGGAAATTAAAGTATGTAACCATCTTTTAAAAAATAGAAGTTCGGACTTCGGACTCCTTTGGATGCTGTGACTTTTTTAATGGCAGTAAGCTAAAGCAGCTGTGAAAGAATATTCAGTACATAGATTTCCACTAAATCTAATCCATAAGAATTAGTGCTTAGATTTTCTATAGACCTGGGGAAAAACACTTTACCTCAAGATCAGGACAGCGATAGAACAGAGGATCTCGTGAATCAACAACCATAACAAGCTGGTAAGAAAGTGTGAGAGGATGAGATCACAGTCATAAAGATTTCACAAAACATAAAATCAACACAGCTAAATGAAGGAGTATTCTACATTCAGAAATGATCCATAGATAAGCATAGTTGTTTGACCATCAAAATCATAGCTATTCAAAACTCCCATTCATAAAATGGGGTACCATGCCCATCCTCATCGAACTAATTTCTGGTTAATACGTCATTGTTACACATAGATATTTATATATGTAAATATATATACATTTGCGTGTGTGTGAGTGTGTGTGTGAGCATGTGTGGTAGTGTAACCTAACTATATTCTCATCAAAATCTATGCATTATCATTCCAAAAGGCATTATGTTAAGTGGTAGCTTACCTCAGGAGAAAACAATTAGTAAAAAGATACATAGAAATTCTTTAGCAACCTAAAAGTATTTTTTTCTAGGTAAAACTTCAAAGACCATATCAACATACCAAATCACTGCGCTCCACAACCCGCCAGAGCTGTCTCCAGATATCAATATTTTTCTCAAATGGAGTAAGGACAAGCGTCTTATTTTCCTCAAGCCTGAAACATCACGCTACAAATATAAACTAAAAAATGTATACATAACTTTTTTCTATCTAATGGTCTTCAAATATGATTTCCAGCATTAAAGTAAACTTGCAAAGCTTCTTTTCTTTTTCTGTTAGCACAGATGCACACAGAACTGTACAATTGTTAACAAAGAAAAGAAAAAACAGATAACATGGACCTAACCTTGCTAGGTTGCGACGCCAAGTCAAGAAAGATTGTCTTTCATTAGCATCAAGCTTCTCCACAGACATATTTGCAGTCCACGGGGGCCTAATGGAAAATAAAACAAAGGAGTTATGCCAACCAATCAAAGGATCACTGATTGCGTACAAGATAAGGAAAAAAAACCATGCCTGCGTGGAACTCGCAGACTGCTAGCATGTAATGCCTCCTCCCTCCTCTGCTGCTTCCTCATCTCTTCAGGCGTCATACCAATAGACCCAGATCCTGGATCCCTAATCTCACACAACACAACAATCATCACAAAGCTGAAGGATAAGACCAAAACAACTTAGTTTATGAACAGATACATCATGCAATTGGCAACATCCATGATGAAACTAGCTCTTTTAAGCTTATGGAAAACACTCTCTTTAGCTTTCGGAGATGTTGATATGATGAAATAAGCGTAAACAAAATATTAGTTCATCAAATTCAGTAAATTAAAATTAAAAAATGAAATTGAAAGGAGTAGATACAGATTGATGCGAAGGGTAGGTGGGAGGAGGGTGAGATGAGGATCGTCGGCATCGGAATCTGAATGAAGTTGGGGGTTTTCAGATTGTTCGATGATTGTGTCGATGTCAGTAACTTGGGTGAATGATTCTAGAAAGTTCTTCTTGTAGATACGACCTTTCTCCTTTGTTTCTTGGATCATATGGTTGTGTTGTTTAACCAGGGACCTACCCAGTCCTGTTTTCTGGTTCTTTCCCATTGCAATCAACCTCTTCTCTTCCTTTTCTCCTTTCTCCAACCCACTATTATATTATATGCCACTGTCGACGACGAGGTACACTAATTTTGTTTTGCTAGCTCACATCAAATATTTCTTCCCAACCTCGCCCCATTTAATTTACCCAATTACAAAAAAGATTCTTACTACAGAACAATTATTAACTTAAACCAACACAACATACCAAAGAGCCTAATGTGTTAAGCATGTTTTGATGTATGAGCTTATATTAACAACTAACAATGCTCACCTCAGATAATAGCTTATATAATATATTATTATGTTATTGTAACTAGCTGATACAATGGAGTATTTTACACATTCACTAAACTAGACCGAAAACGAACTGAATCAACTCGGTATTCGTTCGAAACTCGATTCGTTATTTAGTTTGATAAATTTGGTTGAACTAAATGAGCTGGAAATTAAGCTCATCAAATAAATGAGTCAAACTTGAGTTGGATATAGTTGGACTCGTTCGGTTTATGAGTTTGACTTGATAGATTTATATATATATATATATATATATATATATATAAACTAATTTTTATGTTTATTATGGTCCATGCATTATTTTTTATATTTATTGTTATTATATATATAGAAAAGGTTATATTTATATATATATATAACCTTATTTTTCAAATTTTAATTAAATATTTGAGTTGTCCAAATAAACCATTTGAACTGAACCAAATAATTCACGGATTTTAACCAAGCCAAACTCAATCTAAAAAATAACTCGTATTGAACTCGAGTTAAGTTTCGAGCTGAGTCAATCCTTATCGAGTTGAACCGAGCTTGGTTCAACTCAGTTCAACTCGGTTCAGCTCGTTTCCTCCCCACACTAAACTACTACAGTATTAAGTATAAAAAAATTTCACAATACAAACAGCAAAAAAAAATAATAAATTTATGATAAGGATCTTCTTTTTTACTATTGGACGTTATTATCATTATATTTAGTTTGACAAAAAAAATTGCTCCGATAGTTTATAAATTTTATATACTTTCAGTCATTTGTCATTCATATAGAATTATAATTCTATGTAGTGAGAATAAATGATCCAAAAACTAAAATGACGAGACCTTAGTAAACACACCTTGTCATACTTACACACCAGAGTACAAGTCATTCCACGGAATCATCATTCTTTGTACCAATCAAAATGAGAAAAAACCAATCATCATTCCGTTTGCAAACAATGGCACAGTTAAAGTTTCTGTTGTAGAATTTTTCCTTATCAGCAATTGTGGTCCTCTATGTGCCACCAACCAAAACTAGATGAACAACTTTGCCCTTTTAAAGTCAAACACTACAAATGTTTTGTCTCCTAACACAAGCAAGAAAGAAAATAAAATTCCTGTATCTATACTATGCAGATCCTGATCTTGGTGGAGCCATGGCTGAATCTTGATCAGCTCTTGTTTTTGGAGATCCAGATGTGTCCCCTCTCTTGCTTTGTTTAAAGATGCCCATTTGCTTGAAAACGGCTATAACAATCTGATGGACCAAGAGAGACTCCGGTTAAGTTCCACAATGATTATAGGAATAATCCAATACAATGATGCATCACTTCTAAAAGTATACATACATTAAACCTTGTCTATTTCAGTCTTATATGGATATCTCATATATATATAGGTCATGAATTTCTTACTTTAACAGGGGTAGCCGCAATCATTGATCTCTCAATGACACCTCCAAAAACAGTTCCATCTGGTGCAGCCAGTGAACAGATCAACAAGGCATTTTCGCCTGGTACACTATTACCTTGTCCAGAAAAGGATAAAATCTCATGGCGACCCTGCATATGCAATAACAGAAATTAAAAAAATGAAACCAGAGATTTACATATAAAGCAAAAGTAGAGATAAAAAAAGAAAGAGATTTGTCACAAAGATTTACACACATACAAAAGAGATGATTCAACTTTTTTTCATTTGTTACAAAGCAAAGTAGAGATAGAAGGTAAAATTGTACCGCATATGTCACAGTACCACCAAATCTGCTAAAGACACTAGATGATATTTGACCAGTAGCAGAAAGTACAGAAACAGTATCAGGGGACATCTCTTCAAAAAGTGAGAGTAACTTGGTCACCACATTCTGAAAATGACCAAAAGCATATATTCTTTGTCAATAGAAGATAGAATTTGTATGAAAAAAGTTAAGATAATAAATTTGAAGTTTCAACAATTGTACCTCCCCAGGAACCACGGTCACCATATAATAAGCTGTTAAGTCAAGCACAGATGTTTCTGCCCAAATACCAGCTTCAACCAATAAAGTATCAAACATGAGAAACTGATCAAAATTCCAAACATGAGAAACTGAGCATATGAAAAATAAGATAATTTGTTAACTAGAAATATGTCACATGAATAACAATCCCACTATATCATTTTACTAATTGATTTTCAACCAGAAAGAAAGAAAGAAAGAAAGAAAGATAATGCATGAAAGTGAATGCAAACTGAAACCAACCAAGAAAAGAAAGAATGAAAAAAGAAAGTCACCACTAGTGGAAGATATCCTCTGAAATTTTCTAGAACCAGGAGGCCTTCCTCTTCCCCTCCTTTCAACGGTTGGAAGAGGCTGAACCCACAAACCGGGTGGAGTAACAACGTACTCTCTTGTTTCCTCCTTCACCACCACCACCACCTCCGGAGTTGTCGCCTCCGGCGCCATTCCCGCAGCAGAGTTCCTCGGCTGAGTGGGTGAATGGTCTTGATTTTCCTCCATCAAATGAAGTGAAGGTTGAATCTTAGAGAATGTAAGAGAAGCTATGAAAAACAGACAAGTTTCTGAATGGTACAACACTGTGATGAGTAGCATAGGGTATTTATATAACTAGTTCTGTTAACAGAGTTCCAACTACTAACTAACTATTTGTAACTAACTAATAGAGTTAGTTAAATAACTGCACGTATTGACAAAAACGGTTCTTCTATTCTTATCCTCTAATGTATTTTGATTCTATTGAGGAAAATGTTCTGTATTTCAATATATTTTTTCTTCAATAAAATCTAATGAAAAAAATCATTTTCTTTTATCCTTATCCACGAGCATAAAAGATGTTAAGAACCTCAATATCAAATATTCATTAAACGATATTATACAAATTTAATCACATGTATCAGATGTTGGAGTTGCCATTTTCTAAGGTTAGTATAATTACTTTAGACACAAGTTAAAGACAAACATAAATTTCTTACTTTGAAACAAACACATGCACATAGACAAAGTGGTTAGGTTAATAGAAAACAAAATGCGAATTTGGTAGAACTCAATTGCTAAATCCGCGAGATATTAAGCGTAAGTGCATGAATTTAAAAAACATCACATACAAATTATTCTTTTTTCTCAATACTCTCTTTCTATTTTTTTTCTTTTTATTTTTTCTTCATGAAAATAAAGAAAATAATTAGTTGGAAATTACGCTCTCATGTCATGTTTGTATTATTTTATTCCGCATTCTTGTAGTTTTTTGTTACACATTTTTATCGTATTTTACAAATTACATACAACCTCTCTTAATGTTTGTGTTGTACTACTGTTGTATTATACTTTTACTGCCATCAACTAGTAGTCATTAACATTACGCTTTTCTAGTTCTTGGTATTGGATACAATTAGCATTGGCAATTAGGGTTGTTTTATCTAATCCAACGTATGTCTATATAATACTCATCAAAATTAGGGTGGACATGAGCATGCTCGTTTCCAAATAGGACATAAAATATTATGTCATGTCAGCCCTAAACGTGGGTATGGTGGGCTTGCAGGCCGCCCTAAATTAAAAAAAAAACTAAAAATGATTTAGTACATAGAACATTGTAAGATATTATATATTTTTCTTATTTTTTATTTCACTACTCAAACATTGCAATATTCATGTTATCGTATTTGAAATTATATGATTGCATAGTGTGATTCAAAACATAACACATTGTTTTGCATAGACTGAAAATGTAGTTAATTGGTAAGATATTATATATTAGAAAATTGTTACATTGTACTCGAGTGGTGAAAATATGAATTCTTTTGTTATATTTTGCTCATCAATTTTTTAATGTAGTATTCATTGATGCCTATGGGTCACTCTGTCCGCCCGTTTATAATGTTCGTGAACAAAAAAGACATGTTTGACAGGCATTTTAAAGCAAAATAACATATTTTTCGTGCCCTGTTCGCCCAAAACATGAAGGTGGGCCGCTTGCCATGGGCATCGCCCAAATTGCCAATAAATACAATATGGCAAAACTTTAGACATTGCCAACGAAATTAAACTTCCAAGTTATTAATCGCCAAACTAGTAGGTTATGAAGAATTTTTTTTTTGGCTATAGACAACTTCAACACTTCATATTTACATACATTCAATCATTGTTAAGTTATTAAATTGTTGACCCTCAAGCTTAATTTAATGAAAGTTTGTTTCAGTCATGAAAGTAAACTTCATGGAGAAATGGTTCATTTAATACCTTGAAATATTATAATTTTAATTCTCACATTAAAAGTTACATGTCTTGGTCACATATTAGGAAAACTCCATAAAAAAAAATAAGAACAATGATAGTGTGTATCATATACTCTTTCTGTGTCCCTTTATAAATTAAATTTTAGATAGTTCATTTATTCCTAGTTATTTTATACTATGTTTTGCATGATGAATGGTATCACAATACTATATCAAATAATAAATTAATTCATTTTCATTTCAAAATATGTAAGTATCTCTCCCAACAAATATTACTTTTAGGAATCGAACATTTATATTAAATATAAATAATTTATATTTATAAAATTTATTTTTTTGTAAATATAAAATGTAAGGAATGAATTCCTTTATATTTAGAAAGTTTATTTATTCTTAAATATAAGCCATTCTATAGTATCTAGCATTATTTAATATATATGTATTAAATATATTTCTACATAATTATACTATATTTATTACTTCTTACATATCTCATTTATATATATCTATACTATATATAAGGTAAAACATGTACTATATATAAAAGCAAAACATGGTGTAATTGTAAACTTTATTTGAAGTCATATGTAAATGGATCTTAATAAATCATAGTTTTCACATCATAAGAATAGTTACAGATTATTAACATTTACCCATGGCGATACGATCCTCCATTTAATTGTTGTTTGATGTTCTTGGTTTATAGAGTAACTCTTCTATCTCACTCCCGTTCTTACTATGCTCTTCCTTAAGTGATGGCTAATAGAACAATCTTTATGGACAGAGATATGTACAATATTTCTGGTCATTTTTCTTGTTAGTATAATGCTTCCATCAAGTAGTATATATAAGCTATTTCCCAAGAGTCTTAACATTTCATTGATAACTCTTCATTCAAGAGTTATGTCATTCAAAGAATGAAATAATACATTCATTCATGTCACAATAGGCATATTTCTTATAGTAACTTTCACCATGGTGTAATTTTCACTTCCTATTTTGCCTTTCATATTATTTAATTTTTACAAAAAACCATATAATCATAATTAACAACCACCAACATATTAATTAACCACATCTTTTACCTTAAACTAAATATTATAATCTAATATAACATAAGAGAAAAAATGTGCTACAATCTTATATATAGTTAATGTATCATTCAGTTATATTATTTTTATTTTAAAGTTAATGATGATCGAAAATAATGATAAATAGTGTAATGACAATGTAAAAAACTCTTACACTATTAGTGTATATATATTTTTCTTTTTGTATATTATCACTACCTCGTTCACTATTTATTTGACTCTTCAAAAAATAATTTAAATGAATAATAACTGCGTATAATCACAATGCATAGATATTACAATCTTTGTGTAAAAGTCAATAATAATTAATATAAAAAGTGTAATATTTATACATTATCAATATAAAAAATTATACACAATCAATATTATCAAATATTAATTTTTATTACTTTTTCTGAAAAGTCAATAATAATAAAAACAAATAATAGATTGAGATCTTATAAAACTTTTATGCTATTAATATATACATTTTTCTAATATAAATAGTAATGACGTGGTGATAGTGTAAAAATACTATTAGATTTTAGTATATTATACTAACACTCCCTGAATTTTAGTGAAATTACACCAACCACCCCTCACTTTTCTACGGCTACATGAACCCCGATTTTTTATACTTGCATTACACTGATCATCCATGCATGAGAAATAAGTTTAATTATTTAAACAAAAAATATGATAAATACAATTAAGTTAAACAATGGTATATTGTGGAGACAATTCCAAATAATATACAAATCAATGTATCTTTATTATTTTTTGTTACAAATGCATTAATAATTTCGAAAAGATATTGTTTAAATCACTCATATACTATATCGTAATTAACCAAAAATAATAAAGATGTATTAACTCATATATTATTTGGACTTATCTCTACAATATGCCATATTTTGTTTAACTAAATTACATTTATTATATTTTTTATTTAAAAGATTACACTTATTTTTTATCCAGACATAATCAGATTAATGAATGAAAGTATAAAAATTAACTAGTTTGTACATATTCAAACGGTGATTTTTTAATTTTACTAAAATTTTGAGAGAATGGTTAGTGTATTCTAAATTTTATGACGATAAATATTAAATGGTTCAGTAATTATTGCATCCAGGTTTCCAAATTCGAAAAGCTTGGTAGGAAGGATCTAGAATAAGTTCTTAGCAAACCGAAATTGTACACATCCAACGGTCCATCCTTTTTCACACAAAAAATTCTAGACTCTTCTTCAGCAAATGATGAAATCACAGCCGTCCACTAATAAAACCTTCAAATTAATAAACTCATTTAAATTGCGTCCAATGGCTCTTTTTCTCTCATCTCATTTTTTCAATCTCTTATAATCACTAGATCTAGAATTCTTGTTCTTCATCATCTTCATCCTTTCACCAAAGTAGGGTTTTCAATCAAGCAAACATGTTTGGGAGAGCACCGAAGAAGAGCGATAACAGTAGATACTATGAAATTCTTGGCGTTGCTAAAAGTGCTTCTCAGGATGATCTCAAAAAAGCTTACAAGAAAGCCGCTATTAAGAATCACCCCGATAAGGGTGGTGATCCTGAAAAGGTGTATTTCTTTTACCTCAATTTCGTTTCATTTTTTAATATTCTGAGTAAATTTAGTGATTTAGGGTTAGTTATTCAGCTAATTGCATTATTGTATGATTCCCAATGATGAACTGCAAATCGTGGTTGAATACTGTAATCAATTTAATGTTTTTGTGACTGATTTAGGGTTAACTTTTCATTTTGTCTTAAACATGCTGGCAATTTTAGAATTTGTGCTTGTTTATTAAGTAATAGGCATTTGGTGGTGCTTATTTATGTTGTTGTGGGAATTCATGTTGTTGATTTTTTATTTTGTTATAAGGTGGTTCTAGTTTCTAGTTTCAGTGTCTATGCTCTTTCAATAGCCAGTGATGCTAGGGTTTACATATTTCTTATTGTACTGTTTTTCAATTTTAATTTTACTTTTTGGGAATGTAGTTCAAAGAGCTGGCCCAAGCTTATGAGGTTCTAAGTGACCCTGAGAAGCGTGAGATTTATGATCAATATGGTGAAGATGCTCTTAAGGAAGGAATGGGTGGCGGTGGCGGTGGACATGACCCCTTTGACATCTTCAGTTCATTCTTCGGTGGAGGTGGAAATCCATTTGGTGGTATGATTACAATTAATTCTCTTTTGGTTGAGGTTTGGATTCTTCAAAATTGTACACTTTGATGTCTTAGAGGATTTATGGATTCTGTGAACAGGCGGTAGCAGCCGAGGACGGAGGCAGCGACGTGGAGAAGATGTTGTTCACCCTCTCAAGGTCAGCTTGGAGGACCTTTACAGTGGGACATCTAAGAAGCTCTCCCTCTCTAGAAATGTCATATGCTCAAAGTGCAGTGGGTGTGTATCTCTGAGATTTAATTTCATTGTTTGTATAGTCTTTGCTTGTTTTAAATGCAGGGTTTATTACATTAGTGGTTGGTTTTAATTGATTGCAGGAAAGGGTCTAAGTCTGGTGCTTCCACAAAGTGTGCTGGTTGTCAAGGAACTGGTATGAAGGTTTCTATCAGACACCTTGGTCCTTCCATGATTCAGCAAATGCAACATGCTTGCAATGAATGTAAGGGTACTGGAGAAACCATCAATGACAGGGACCGCTGCCCTCAGTGCAAGGGAGAAAAGGTTGTTCAAGAGAAGAAAGTACTTGAAGTTATTGTGGAGAAGGGGATGCAGAATGGCCAGAAGATTACATTCCCTGGTGAAGCCGATGAAGCGGTATGTTGCGAGTATTGGTGTTAATTGACATTAATTTGCTTCGATAGATGAAATTAGACTGACTTGGAGCTGTTTGTGTTTTTGCAGCCAGACACAGTTACTGGGGATATTGTCTTTGTGCTTCAGCAGAAGGAACATCCCAAGTTCAAGAGAAAGGCCGAAGATCTCATTGTGGAGCACACTTTGTCCCTCACCGATGCTTTGTGTGGCTTCCAATTTGTGCTGTCTCACTTGGATGGCCGTCAGCTCCTTATCAAATCCAACCCTGGTGAAGTTATTAAGCCTGGTATGAAAATAGTTTCATCTGCCATTCCCATGGCTCAATTTTGCTGTGTGATTAAAATAGCAATTCAATTATGTGCTAGAGAAGAGTTTCTTATGCTTTGCTTGTTTATGTATGCAGATTCATACAAGGCAATTAACGATGAAGGAATGCCATTGTATCAGAGGCCATTCATGAAAGGGAAGCTTTACATTCACTTCAACGTGGAGTTCCCTGAATCTCTAAGTCTCGATCAGGTTAAGGCTTTAGAGGCTGTCCTGCCACCAAAGCCTTCATCACAATTAACAGACATGGAGCTAGATGAATGTGAGGAGACCACACTCAATGACGTGAACATGGAAGAGGAGTCAAGGAGGAAGCAGCAACAAGCTCAGCAGGAAGCATATGATGAGGATGATGATATGCCTGGTGGTGCACAGAGGGTACAGTGTGCCCAGCAGTAGTGACATCTGTGGCACAAGTAGAATTTCAGATAATGATGATGTTATGTTACTGTCTTTTTTAACGGTAGTGTGGACAACATAAGTAGTGTTTGATTGATATGGTTATGAGAAAGTGAAGAGTGTACCTGTAACTCTTTTATTTTGTTGTCAAAAAGGGATATTTTCCTTCTAGGACATGCTATATACTTCATTTTATATTTTCCATATTTTGGTGGTTTTTTGGAACATTCCTGTTTTAGCTATTCCAGTTGACTAAATTTATTCTCCAGGGGAAATGGAAGTGAATCCCGGAATATTCTCCCAATAAACATTAAGCTTTTGAAGCAAAATTAAGTAATAATTGGGGGTGTCTGCAGGTGCTTAGAGAATAATACTCTCTTCTTATAAGGACCATAACACAATGTTATATTTTATTATTTTTATGAAAATATTTTTAAAATAATATAAAATAGTATACTTTTACTGGTTGAAATAAATTATTTCTCATATTTTTTAGGAAATAAGTTATCTTCAATTCTTATATATTCCGATATAGATGATTTTCTTCTTCTTCATTAAACAGTATTTCAAAGTTACATTATGTTCCATCTTCAAGAAAAAAAATCAATTATTTTCGAATGATTTTTTCAATTAAAAATTCCGTTAAAGAAGGTTTTGTTCTAAATTAAATTTTCATGTTATGCAAGAGAGGTCCCAGCACCCGTAGCTTAAATACCATCTATTTCTCTTTCTAATTATCTCTAAATCTTAATTGTTGATGAAATTTGGCCTTGATACATCTATTTTATTTTAACCTATTATTTAATTTTACTTTTTATATATTAATATTATTGTGTGACACATTTTAACTCAATTTATTTATTATTTTCTCAAATTATTTATATTTTGATACTGGTTTTCTTCAAATCATCATTATTGGGTTAACATCCATTATTGCATTGCTCTTCCTGATAATATCAGTTTCTTTCTTGTCATATTAATAATAAAATTTATACATGTTAATTTTATTAATTAACATATAAAATTTAAGAGGCATTTGAAGAAAAAATAGTTCAGTAAAAAACTTAAAAAAAATGAGTTTTATGCACTCTAGTCTCTACCATAAATACTTGATGGTGAATAAAGATATGAAGTCCTTAACTTAGCTGCTATCTATGGGAGAATGTGGCTACAAATCAATAAACGAGATTAATTCAACATCAGATTTATTCACGCTCCTCTCCTACCACAATAACACAATATATGCTTAATAACAAAATATTTATAAGTATATTATTTCATATATCAAAGATTTATATGTATATTATTTCATATATCAAAGATTTATATGTATATTATTTCATATATCAAAGATTTATATGTATATTATTTCATATATCAAAGATTTATATGTATATTATTTCATATATCAAAGATTTATATGTATATTATTTCATATATCAAAGATTCAAAATGTCAAATTTTTAATTCAGAACAATGCCTAGAGATTAATTACTTATTAAATACTCAAATTAATAATAAGAGACTGAGACTAGTCTTATTCTCCCATCCTCACATTGTTTAACTTTGAAATAATTATTAATATTCTTATTTGACTATGTGTATGTTTGGTGTTGGAGTTTAGTAAGAACAGTTAGCATAAACTCTCTCCGTTGTTCTTCTTCTTCTTCTTCATCTTCGTGCAATCGATGGCATTTCACTCTCTTCCCAACCTCTACCTTATTCTATCCTTCTCAATCCTCTTCCTCTCTTCTTTTCTCGCTCAAGCTAAGGTTACCTTCAAATACTGCGGTACTTCCACCCTTACCTTTCACTCTTTTTATTACTATTTTAATTTTATATTTTTTATTGTGGGATTTAATCTCCTTAAACTCAACATTAGGATCTTATACTGTGTTTCTTTAATTTCATTTTTATGAAATTGCATAGTTCTTCAATTCTGAGGGATTTTAGTGGATTTGACTCTTATGTAGTTGATTTGACTCTTATGTAGTGGATTTCTATTAAGTTGAGTTTAATTTTTGTGTGATTTTGTGGTGTCATGTGTGTGCTTCAGTGCTGGAAGCTGGGGTCATGTTTGTTCAGATTTGATTTAGATTTTGGTAATTTTTTGTCTATTTATTTGTTTGCTAAAAAAATGTATATGCAGATAAGAAGGGAAATTATGATGTGAAAGTGTCTGGAATTGAAATATCACCAAATCCTGTTGTCAGTGGTAACCCGGCTAACTTCAAGATCTCAGCTTCTTCGGGTAATCTCTCCATTTTTTAATCTACTTTTTCTATTTATTTTTCATTTTTCACCCTTTATTTTAAGACAATAAACTCCTCATACAATGAAATAACTTATCTCATCTGGTCAATACAAGTATGACATGTGTATTATTTTGTTTTGTTTTAGAAATATTTTTATAGAAAATGATGAAATAGGACATCATCAATGACAGGGACCGCTGCCCTCAGTGCAAGGGAGAAAAGGTTGTTCAAGAGAAGAAAGTACTTGAAGTTATTGTGGAGAAGGGGATGCAGAATGGCCAGAAGATTACATTCCCTGGTGAAGCCGATGAAGCGGTATGTTGCGAGTATTGGTGTTAATTGACATTAATTTGCTTCGATAGATGAAATTAGACTGACTTGGAGCTGTTTGTGTTTTTGCAGCCAGACACAGTTACTGGGGATATTGTCTTTGTGCTTCAGCAGAAGGAACATCCCAAGTTCAAGAGAAAGGCCGAAGATCTCATTGTGGAGCACACTTTGTCCCTCACCGATGCTTTGTGTGGCTTCCAATTTGTGCTGTCTCACTTGGATGGCCGTCAGCTCCTTATCAAATCCAACCCTGGTGAAGTTATTAAGCCTGGTATGAAAATAGTTTCATCTGCCATTCCCATGGCTCAATTTTGCTGTGTGATTAAAATAGCAATTCAATTATGTGCTAGAGAAGAGTTTCTTATGCTTTGCTTGTTTATGTATGCAGATTCATACAAGGCAATTAACGATGAAGGAATGCCATTGTATCAGAGGCCATTCATGAAAGGGAAGCTTTACATTCACTTCAACGTGGAGTTCCCTGAATCTCTAAGTCTCGATCAGGTTAAGGCTTTAGAGGCTGTCCTGCCACCAAAGCCTTCATCACAATTAACAGACATGGAGCTAGATGAATGTGAGGAGACCACACTCAATGACGTGAACATGGAAGAGGAGTCAAGGAGGAAGCAGCAACAAGCTCAGCAGGAAGCATATGATGAGGATGATGATATGCCTGGTGGTGCACAGAGGGTACAGTGTGCCCAGCAGTAGTGACATCTGTGGCACAAGTAGAATTTCAGATAATGATGATGTTATGTTACTGTCTTTTTTAACGGTAGTGTGGACAACATAAGTAGTGTTTGATTGATATGGTTATGAGAAAGTGAAGAGTGTACCTGTAACTCTTTTATTTTGTTGTCAAAAAGGGATATTTTCCTTCTAGGACATGCTATATACTTCATTTTATATTTTCCATATTTTGGTGGTTTTTTGGAACATTCCTGTTTTAGCTATTCCAGTTGACTAAATTTATTCTCCAGGGGAAATGGAAGTGAATCCCGGAATATTCTCCCAATAAACATTAAGCTTTTGAAGCAAAATTAAGTAATAATTGGGGGTGTCTGCAGGTGCTTAGAGAATAATACTCTCTTCTTATAAGGACCATAACACAATGTTATATTTTATTATTTTTATGAAAATATTTTTAAAATAATATAAAATAGTATACTTTTACTGGTTGAAATAAATTATTTCTCATATTTTTTAGGAAATAAGTTATCTTCAATTCTTATATATTCCGATATAGATGATTTTCTTCTTCTTCATTAAACAGTATTTCAAAGTTACATTATGTTCCATCTTCAAGAAAAAAAATCAATTATTTTCGAATGATTTTTTCAATTAAAAATTCCGTTAAAGAAGGTTTTGTTCTAAATTAAATTTTCATGTTATGCAAGAGAGGTCCCAGCACCCGTAGCTTAAATACCATCTATTTCTCTTTCTAATTATCTCTAAATCTTAATTGTTGATGAAATTTGGCCTTGATACATCTATTTTATTTTAACCTATTATTTAATTTTACTTTTTATATATTAATATTATTGTGTGACACATTTTAACTCAATTTATTTATTATTTTCTCAAATTATTTATATTTTGATACTGGTTTTCTTCAAATCATCATTATTGGGTTAACATCCATTATTGCATTGCTCTTCCTGATAATATCAGTTTCTTTCTTGTCATATTAATAATAAAATTTATACATGTTAATTTTATTAATTAACATATAAAATTTAAGAGGCATTTGAAGAAAAAATAGTTCAGTAAAAAACTTAAAAAAAATGAGTTTTATGCACTCTAGTCTCTACCATAAATACTTGATGGTGAATAAAGATATGAAGTCCTTAACTTAGCTGCTATCTATGGGAGAATGTGGCTACAAATCAATAAACGAGATTAATTCAACATCAGATTTATTCACGCTCCTCTCCTACCACAATAACACAATATATGCTTAATAACAAAATATTTATAAGTATATTATTTCATATATCAAAGATTTATATGTATATTATTTCATATATCAAAGATTTATATGTATATTATTTCATATATCAAAGATTTATATGTATATTATTTCATATATCAAAGATTTATATGTATATTATTTCATATATCAAAGATTTATATGTATATTATTTCATATATCAAAGATTCAAAATGTCAAATTTTTAATTCAGAACAATGCCTAGAGATTAATTACTTATTAAATACTCAAATTAATAATAAGAGACTGAGACTAGTCTTATTCTCCCATCCTCACATTGTTTAACTTTGAAATAATTATTAATATTCTTATTTGACTATGTGTATGTTTGGTGTTGGAGTTTAGTAAGAACAGTTAGCATAAACTCTCTCCGTTGTTCTTCTTCTTCTTCTTCATCTTCGTGCAATCGATGGCATTTCACTCTCTTCCCAACCTCTACCTTATTCTATCCTTCTCAATCCTCTTCCTCTCTTCTTTTCTCGCTCAAGCTAAGGTTACCTTCAAATACTGCGGTACTTCCACCCTTACCTTTCACTCTTTTTATTACTATTTTAATTTTATATTTTTTATTGTGGGATTTAATCTCCTTAAACTCAACATTAGGATCTTATACTGTGTTTCTTTAATTTCATTTTTATGAAATTGCATAGTTCTTCAATTCTGAGGGATTTTAGTGGATTTGACTCTTATGTAGTTGATTTGACTCTTATGTAGTGGATTTCTATTAAGTTGAGTTTAATTTTTGTGTGATTTTGTGGTGTCATGTGTGTGCTTCAGTGCTGGAAGCTGGGGTCATGTTTGTTCAGATTTGATTTAGATTTTGGTAATTTTTTGTCTATTTATTTGTTTGCTAAAAAAATGTATATGCAGATAAGAAGGGAAATTATGATGTGAAAGTGTCTGGAATTGAAATATCACCAAATCCTGTTGTCAGTGGTAACCCGGCTAACTTCAAGATCTCAGCTTCTTCGGGTAATCTCTCCATTTTTTAATCTACTTTTTCTATTTATTTTTCATTTTTCACCCTTTATTTTAAGACAATAAACTCCTCATACAATGAAATAACTTATCTCATCTGGTCAATACAAGTATGACATGTGTATTATTTTGTTTTGTTTTAGAAATATTTTTATAGAAAATGATGAAATAGGACATATGTCCTGCTTTCACTAGAAGGAGATAACTTATATTCTCTTATTTTAAATGCATGATAGTAGTCTGATGTGGTGACTAATGATTACTGTACATGCATAATTACATTGTTTTAGTTGACCACCTTACATTTGATTGTTGTTTTTTTTATTTATTTTTTGTACTAATGAACTTTATGAACATAATAATCCATCTATTCACAATATTTTGGTTCTCATATACATTGATCCTAGTACTGTATTTGTTCCTTATTGCTTCATCATTTAGTGTTTCACTTATTTGCTTTAACAAATTATAAATGGAGTTTATGTCTATCTTATATGCAGGAAAAGCTATTTCTGGTGGGGAGGTGGTAATCGGAGTTTCATACATTGGGGTGCCTGTCCACACTGAAAGAATTGATCTATGTCAGGAAGTAACCTGTCCCGTTTCTAATGGCAATTTTGTGATTTCTCACTCCCAAACATTGCCTTCAATTACTCCACCGGTTAGTTTCTCTTGTCAAGTACAGACTCTTAGCAATGCTAAAGACATTCTAAATATATCCTATCATGAAATAAACCTTCTTTACACCCCACCCTTCTTGGGGGTGGGCTTTGAGTCGACCAATCATATCATCTGTAACCCCCTTTCTTTTTCACTAAGTTGTTTGCCTTTGCTGCACACTTTACTGTGGTGCTGAGTTTTCCTGATGCTAATTACCAAATCTTGGTGGCAAGATGCATCCGGTAGATAATGCAGTGTAGATAATGCACAATCTCATTTTACCACATGTTGAAATTCAACTTTTTTATTGGAATAATGGAGGCCATAAGGATTGAACTCATGGTCACTGAGGCTCTGACATCATGTCATGAACAAAACAACTCTCCTAAACTTAAAAGCTTAAAATAGTTCTATTAAGAGTGGTAAGGGAAGACCTATTAAATCTTAGGAGAAACCAGTATAAATGACCTTTTCTTTTGAACGGTTTTACTAAAAGAATTGTTTTTTAAATCCAGTTGCATTGATTAATGCCGAGTAAGGGTTGGTTAATGTTGTTGATTCAGTTTCATGTCATTTTTACTTGATATATGCTGTAGATTGATCTATGTAGTAGACCCTACCTCTTCAACCTTGTTTTACAATTTTCTTCTTAGACGTTAAATCAATATTAAATTCTTGAACACCCCTTTTTTGTGATACATTTACACTTGATTATACTTGAATTACCTTTTTAAGTTATTATCAGGTATTCATGCTTCCATCTACCGTTCTTTTTATGGTTCGGAATCCTGTTATGGAATTTCATGAAGCTAAGCTAGAAGTGTTAATCTCTAGCCATTTTATTAGCCATTTACAATTGGTTTGATAATTCTTACAGTTGATTATCAAGAGGCATTTAAACTCTGATATCTAAGAAAAATCCTGCAATATATGCTTATTGCCGCCACATGTCATACAGAAGCCTTTGGGCTTATAGTCATGATATAAAATTTTCCTGAACTGTGTTTTCTTGTTTCAATCATTCTTGTATCTGAGAACAATTTTTGTTTTGGTTAAGTACATATCCTTGATTCCATCTTAATATTTGTTTTTTGCAGGGACCCTATGCTTTGAAGATGACGCTGAAGGATGACAATGGCGAGTTGTTAACTTGCATCAAGTTTAATTTCAAAATTGTTTTTGGATCATTAGTGTCTGATATCTGAAGTGTCATTTCCACGGTTGATCTTCATCTGGTGCCTACTTTGCTTCGTTGTATGACTGTGTTATTGTAAAGTATGTTGTGTGTCATCTTTCAAAAGTAATCTTTGGAATAAAAATGAACATGAACAGTCATATCAATGACATAAACATATGTTGTGTCAATGACAGAAAACCTTTTTATGAATTCAGATTAGAATTATAATTTGTATATGATTGTATAAACTGAATAAGAAAAGGTTGACACTTGAAAAATTAATCTTTAAGATGTAAATTGAAAGGTCATCAAATGTGACTTCCCTTGGGATTTCAGAAGGTTTTTGGAAAAAAAGTACTTGGATGAGAAATTATAGGTCAACATTAATGTGTAAAGTTCAACATTTGAAATCTTACCCTAATATTGAACCCTTATACAATGACTCAATTATGAACAATTTTTAGGTTTAGAGGCCCAATTACAAACTAAAGATTATGTTTACTTTGAAAATTATCAAACAATTGATAGATCTGTGACCTTATGATTGTTATGAAATGATAATTGTAATATGTGATTATATATATTTATAATAGGTAGTCTTAACATATTAAAAAAATGAAGATTCTTATCAAAATTACCACAATTATGATATTAACATCTCTTCAATAGTCATCACATGGTTAATTCTTTTTAAAAAATAGTGAAACAATCAGAGAGCACAATGTTATATAGTATTTTATTTTAGGATTTGAACTTTTCTTATTGCAATTATAGGTTTTTCTTGGAATTGTTGTGAATCTACCTTAAGATGATCATAACATCTAAACAACCAAAAGTCTCCTTGACTTAAGAAGTAGAAGTTACTTATTACCTCAACCTACTTTCTTTTTGTAGAAAATGGATTAATAATGGTAATTTATGTCAGATAATTTCATTTGATTTTTTGTCTAGATTTATTATTATGCTTCATATAGGCAATGGTTTTACACGTGGAGGGAAACCAACCTGAACCAAATAATTATTAGAACTTGTTGTAGCCTATTGGGAAAGAGTTAAACAAAAATGGCAATTTATGAGAACAATTTATAGTATCAAAATGTCAAATTTTTAATTCAGAACAATGCCTAGAGATTAATTACTTATTAAATACTCAAATTAATAATAAGAGACTGAGACTAGTCTTATTCTCCCATCCTCACATTGTTTAACTTTGAAATAATTATTAATATTCTTATTTGACTATGTGTATGTTTGGTGTTGGAGTTTAGTAAGAACAGTTAGCATAAACTCTCTCCGTTGTTCTTCTTCTTCTTCTTCATCTTCGTGCAATCGATGGCATTTCACTCTCTTCCCAACCTCTACCTTATTCTATCCTTCTCAATCCTCTTCCTCTCTTCTTTTCTCGCTCAAGCTAAGGTTACCTTCAAATACTGCGGTACTTCCACCCTTACCTTTCACTCTTTTTATTACTATTTTAATTTTATATTTTTTATTGTGGGATTTAATCTCCTTAAACTCAACATTAGGATCTTATACTGTGTTTCTTTAATTTCATTTTTATGAAATTGCATAGTTCTTCAATTCTGAGGGATTTTAGTGGATTTGACTCTTATGTAGTTGATTTGACTCTTATGTAGTGGATTTCTATTAAGTTGAGTTTAATTTTTGTGTGATTTTGTGGTGTCATGTGTGTGCTTCAGTGCTGGAAGCTGGGGTCATGTTTGTTCAGATTTGATTTAGATTTTGGTAATTTTTTGTCTATTTATTTGTTTGCTAAAAAAATGTATATGCAGATAAGAAGGGAAATTATGATGTGAAAGTGTCTGGAATTGAAATATCACCAAATCCTGTTGTCAGTGGTAACCCGGCTAACTTCAAGATCTCAGCTTCTTCGGGTAATCTCTCCATTTTTTAATCTACTTTTTCTATTTATTTTTCATTTTTCACCCTTTATTTTAAGACAATAAACTCCTCATACAATGAAATAACTTATCTCATCTGGTCAATACAAGTATGACATGTGTATTATTTTGTTTTGTTTTAGAAATATTTTTATAGAAAATGATGAAATAGGACATATGTCCTGCTTTCACTAGAAGGAGATAACTTATATTCTCTTATTTTAAATGCATGATAGTAGTCTGATGTGGTGACTAATGATTACTGTACATGCATAATTACATTGTTTTAGTTGACCACCTTACATTTGATTGTTGTTTTTTTTATTTATTTTTTGTACTAATGAACTTTATGAACATAATAATCCATCTATTCACAATATTTTGGTTCTCATATACATTGATCCTAGTACTGTATTTGTTCCTTATTGCTTCATCATTTAGTGTTTCACTTATTTGCTTTAACAAATTATAAATGGAGTTTATGTCTATCTTATATGCAGGAAAAGCTATTTCTGGTGGGGAGGTGGTAATCGGAGTTTCATACATTGGGGTGCCTGTCCACACTGAAAGAATTGATCTATGTCAGGAAGTAACCTGTCCCGTTTCTAATGGCAATTTTGTGATTTCTCACTCCCAAACATTGCCTTCAATTACTCCACCGGTTAGTTTCTCTTGTCAAGTACAGACTCTTAGCAATGCTAAAGACATTCTAAATATATCCTATCATGAAATAAACCTTCTTTACACCCCACCCTTCTTGGGGGTGGGCTTTGAGTCGACCAATCATATCATCTGTAACCCCCTTTCTTTTTCACTAAGTTGTTTGCCTTTGCTGCACACTTTACTGTGGTGCTGAGTTTTCCTGATGCTAATTACCAAATCTTGGTGGCAAGATGCATCCGGTAGATAATGCAGTGTAGATAATGCACAATCTCATTTTACCACATGTTGAAATTCAACTTTTTTATTGGAATAATGGAGGCCATAAGGATTGAACTCATGGTCACTGAGGCTCTGACATCATGTCATGAACAAAACAACTCTCCTAAACTTAAAAGCTTAAAATAGTTCTATTAAGAGTGGTAAGGGAAGACCTATTAAATCTTAGGAGAAACCAGTATAAATGACCTTTTCTTTTGAACGGTTTTACTAAAAGAATTGTTTTTTAAATCCAGTTGCATTGATTAATGCCGAGTAAGGGTTGGTTAATGTTGTTGATTCAGTTTCATGTCATTTTTACTTGATATATGCTGTAGATTGATCTATGTAGTAGACCCTACCTCTTCAACCTTGTTTTACAATTTTCTTCTTAGACGTTAAATCAATATTAAATTCTTGAACACCCCTTTTTTGTGATACATTTACACTTGATTATACTTGAATTACCTTTTTAAGTTATTATCAGGTATTCATGCTTCCATCTACCGTTCTTTTTATGGTTCGGAATCCTGTTATGGAATTTCATGAAGCTAAGCTAGAAGTGTTAATCTCTAGCCATTTTATTAGCCATTTACAATTGGTTTGATAATTCTTACAGTTGATTATCAAGAGGCATTTAAACTCTGATATCTAAGAAAAATCCTGCAATATATGCTTATTGCCGCCACATGTCATACAGAAGCCTTTGGGCTTATAGTCATGATATAAAATTTTCCTGAACTGTGTTTTCTTGTTTCAATCATTCTTGTATCTGAGAACAATTTTTGTTTTGGTTAAGTACATATCCTTGATTCCATCTTAATATTTGTTTTTTGCAGGGACCCTATGCTTTGAAGATGACGCTGAAGGATGACAATGGCGAGTTGTTAACTTGCATCAAGTTTAATTTCAAAATTGTTTTTGGATCATTAGTGTCTGATATCTGAAGTGTCATTTCCACGGTTGATCTTCATCTGGTGCCTACTTTGCTTCGTTGTATGACTGTGTTATTGTAAAGTATGTTGTGTGTCATCTTTCAAAAGTAATCTTTGGAATAAAAATGAACATGAACAGTCATATCAATGACATAAACATATGTTGTGTCAATGACAGAAAACCTTTTTATGAATTCAGATTAGAATTATAATTTGTATATGATTGTATAAACTGAATAAGAAAAGGTTGACACTTGAAAAATTAATCTTTAAGATGTAAATTGAAAGGTCATCAAATGTGACTTCCCTTGGGATTTCAGAAGGTTTTTGGAAAAAAAGTACTTGGATGAGAAATTATAGGTCAACATTAATGTGTAAAGTTCAACATTTGAAATCTTACCCTAATATTGAACCCTTATACAATGACTCAATTATGAACAATTTTTAGGTTTAGAGGCCCAATTACAAACTAAAGATTATGTTTACTTTGAAAATTATCAAACAATTGATAGATCTGTGACCTTATGATTGTTATGAAATGATAATTGTAATATGTGATTATATATATTTATAATAGGTAGTCTTAACATATTAAAAAAATGAAGATTCTTATCAAAATTACCACAATTATGATATTAACATCTCTTCAATAGTCATCACATGGTTAATTCTTTTTAAAAAATAGTGAAACAATCAGAGAGCACAATGTTATATAGTATTTTATTTTAGGATTTGAACTTTTCTTATTGCAATTATAGGTTTTTCTTGGAATTGTTGTGAATCTACCTTAAGATGATCATAACATCTAAACAACCAAAAGTCTCCTTGACTTAAGAAGTAGAAGTTACTTATTACCTCAACCTACTTTCTTTTTGTAGAAAATGGATTAATAATGGTAATTTATGTCAGATAATTTCATTTGATTTTTTGTCTAGATTTATTATTATGCTTCATATAGGCAATGGTTTTACACGTGGAGGGAAACCAACCTGAACCAAATAATTATTAGAACTTGTTGTAGCCTATTGGGAAAGAGTTAAACAAAAATGGCAATTTATGAGAACAATTTATAGTATTATTGTCAAATATATTTTTATGATTTAATATGTGTATTATTGAGTGCATTACTCAAATTGATTTTTAATTAAACGAATGACGTATGGATATTGTGGCACAACTACTTTTCTAATTTTTTATAATATTCCAATGAAAGTTTTGAAAGTTACAAATTGTCACATTTTTTAAAATTAAAAAATATAATTTTCTTTGCCAAATTATTTATTCAAAATAAAATTACAGCAGTGAACATTCGAAATAGAATAAGTGCTTCCAGTACCGAGATTAGGGTTTGGGGATTCAATTGATTCCTTTGCCGAACGATAATCCCTCTGTAGTTTCGTTTGGGTAACTCTCGAAATCACATTTTTTTGAGATTCGGTACGCTATTTTTTGATTATATGCTAAGATTTCTCTTATTTTCCATTCAAATATTACATCCTTTTTGGTTTTAATTTCTTACCATTGAATTGCACGCCCTTGCTCTTGCAAAAGTTTGTGACTTTATTTAAATTAGTTTCTCAATCTCTAGGGTTCTATAACTTACCATGTGAAATTTGCATGAAACTCTGCATTATTCTACAGTGTGATTGGTGTGGTTGAGATTGGTTTTGTTTATTGTGGCATGATTGTGTTTTGGAACATAGGACTTGTTTAACAATGAGACAGCAGGAGGGGCAGTATAGTGATCCGTCTTCGAATACTACTTACTTTGCTGCTCAGATGCAGCAGCATATGGCCGGTCAAAGGGTGGAAACCAAGTCCGGTGGTAATTTTGAAGAACGGCTCGAGGCCTTCACTCCCGAGAGAGAGAATCCATATGCCAATTCCAAGCCAGAGGGTCAGTGGAGATGGGAAGTGGATGAATCAAAGATGGCTAATTCAATGCCGTCTTCTATGTATAATGAAGGCAGGTGCTATTCATATCATCACCTTGCTTGTAAAACCTTCGTATTAAAGGCCTATTTATACACACATTATGAATCTATGTTAAATCATCTAAGGCTTGTTTGGGTAAATGGCTTAGCTTAGTGCCTATTCAATACTTTTTTTATAAATAAGTTAAAAAGAGTTTATTTTCATAAGCTTCTATGTTAAACTTATGAAATAAGTTAAAAAGAGTTTATTGAAGGTCATAAGTTATTTTCATAAGCTTCTCTAATTGAAATAAGCTGTTATCATAAGCTCAAAATTCTGTTGAAGTTCTTCCAAGCATCCACTCTTTAGGCATGTATCTGGATTAGATAAAAATGACAATTATTAGTGAAGCAGTTCTTCATATGATTCATTGTTTCATACAAATCTTGTGAGGTTATAACTTGATATCTTGGTTTTCCATTCATATCATGGAAATGGTTTTTGAACTGCTAAACTTCATGGAGCCATTGCATGTTCTAGTGTAGGTCAGGGGGGTGATGCTTCAAGGTCCTATTATCAGAGGCAGAGGCCTGATCCTAAGTTGGCTTTGCAGAACCAGAGCAACAGTGATTCCAGATCTCAGGCTTGTGAGGGAGATAGGGATGTTGGATATGAGGGAAATTATTCATCACAATTTGAAGGTCTTGAGAAGAATTTTAATGATGACGTTGTTAAACTAGCCAAAGAGCTGACTGATGCTGAAGATGCAGAACAGGCCAGGCACAGAGAGGTTTGTGTTAAGCGTTCACAATAATGGTTTGTTAGCATTTTTGAATTACCCAAAATCTTTCATGCATCCTTCAACCGTTGTCTTTTTCTTTCTTTTCTCGGTTGATGAGCCCATAACCATGCAACATCCTTGATGTATTCAATCTAGACCCCACTAGGTTGACTGACCTTTTTGGCTTCAGCACACTGAAAAGGGTAGAAACACAATGAGCCATCTGGAGTCTAAACTGCTTTGTGGGTATCCAGATTTGTATAAACTACTTAATTGAAGATTTTATGTTTAACTTCAACACATAACATATAATCAGTTGTATTCCAGAGTGCAAGCGTATTCCTAACTTGCCGTATCTATAGACTACTACATGACTTGGTGCACATTTACCTGGCTGAGAGGTTAGGCGGTTGTGCTTTGTTGAAGGCATTGTTATACATGTTTTTGTGCTACTGTGCAGTCATGATAGTCTTTAGAAGTTGAGTCTACTTTATTAGAGCAATATTGCAATGACCCCCAAACAAAATACAAACAAGGAAAAAGAAGAGCAATGCATGCCTGCTCTATCCTACAGTATTCATTCCTTTATGAATGTTTACCTCTCTATATTCACTTCTCTTTCAGAACTTAATTGTACTCTGGTAAAACACCTTTGGGATTTGTTGAGCTTTTTGCTTGTTTTGAAGAGGAAGTGTGGCTAATTAAAAGTGTCTACTATTATTCAAACAATGCATGTCAGCCCCCAAACTTTTACTGTTTTTGCATAATTTGAATTACGAACCAACTTTTAGTGTAGTTGGATCTTGATAGTTGATACTCTATCCTAGATATGTGACTCATATCCATTTTAGTGTACAATTTGAATATGAATTAGGTGTATGAAATCAATCACTTCTGAATAAGTGCTGCATTTTTATTCTTCAGTTGAACTCACCTGGCAGCATTAAATCTAGTGCTGTGATCCACATCTCTCCTGCCTTGTTTTGCTAATGAAATCTGTCTCTATGCTTTCAAACTTGATATTCACAGCCCACTAAGGGTAACATCACCAAATAATATTGTTGATGTTTAGTTCCAAATATATTCCCAAGTTTGATCAAAAACCATATCTCAGTTCCATATGTTTTTTTTTTCATTTTCAGAAAATAAATGCAATCAATACTCAGTATGAAGAAAAACTGGCAGCACTGCGAGCTCAGCATGCGAGTCGCAGATCTGAATTTCTTCAAAGGGAATCACAAGCAAGACAACAGCAGTACCAGCAAAGCATAAGGGATCCTTACCCCGGCAGTGGCATGACGCCCAGAGACCCTCATGGTTACAACACTGTGAATGCTTCAGCTGGTGGTGGAGAAGTGCCAAGAGGCTATTCTGCTGATCACTTTGATCCTTACAGAGAGCGAGCCAGATTTCTTGGGGGTGCAAGAGATAAAGGATTTGAGCCTAGAGGCCCATATCCGGGTGGCCGAGTCTATGATACTACTGGTTCACGCTACTACAATTGACTTTTTAAATTGCTTATGTTGACATCAATGCTTGTCATATCATCATCTTTATGTTATCATATCTATGGAAATTAACTTTTCTTGGTAGCTTTGTTATATAAATCAACATTTGGAGTTGCACACATCTACATGGGTGTTGTGCATGCATTTGTTAAAGGTGTGAGATGTCTTAGCTGTTTTTTGTGTTTATGAGAAAGACAATAGCATTCATACCTATGAAAAACAATACTCCAATTGAGACCAACCCCATTTAACCACATTAATCAGTACACAGGATGGCTGGCACCACTGTGTTTGAAACATCACAGAATGATTTTGTAGTTGGATATTGATACATAGATTGAAATATATGGATATATAGGTAGGATGTACCAGCATGAAAGTAGAATATTCTATGTGGTGGTGAATCTCTGGGAAGTCTTCCAGATTCTAATGCATTTTCCTGTGTTTTAATGTCTTGACTCTTGTAAGGTACTTGATCCTCATGATACACGATCTAAATTTATATAACGAGGTTGAACATACTTAATAGATAACTGAGCTTCTTAAACTTTTAGCACATTAAAGAGTATCATACGTTTAAATGTGTAATGAAAGTCCATAATATTGTCCTAGAGTAGTTGATGGGGTTGAATTATAAATTAGCAAGAGTTTGTCCGACACGTGGACAACTATGAACTAACTAATACATGGATCTAATCTAAGGTTAAAATAATAAGTTTGTTGAAGTGTTGAACAGCTAATACATCAGTATAGGACCTGCAATTCATCTGATTTTTAATTCACCATGTTTGGTTTCATTCACCATTTCCCCCTCTTCAAATAATAAAAAAAGGTTTAAGAATATTCTAAGATATACAACTTATTAGGAATTTCAGCATATTCTTAGTAGTAGTACTTGATATGATAATTTTAGGGTTTTGTTACTTTTTAAGAGTAGTACTTACATCAATTTCGTATGAATAATATCTTTTTTAGTTTCTTTATAATGATTCTAAGATTCAAGAATAACAAAACCCATAGTTTTAAGGGGTTTTTCCCCCTTTAGCACCGAAAGCTTCTGGTATCTAAAATCACACTGAATTCGACTTAATTGAGTTGAGGTTAGAAAGTACAACTTTTCAATATCTATTTTTTATTTATTAAAAAGAGTTGATTTATATGCTAAATACATTATTTTATGTTAATAATTATTAACTTTGAAATAAAATAACATAAATGAATAATTTATTTAACATATTATTTATTATTCATATATGTTAATAATGATTAGCTCTAGAGTTAAAGAAATAGATGCATAATATAATAAAATTTTACACCAGACCAATTAAATTAAAACAACTGGATGCTTGTTTTGACTTGGGGTGATTATTCATGTGTTCCACATTGTACATATCATGTGCAATGTCATTTTAGCCTAAGTATATAATACTATATATTATTTAATGTTCCTCGTTTTATCCTCGTTTTTGTACCTTCTTCACATATCTCTGCAATTCCATCATGAACAACAAGTATTAATGTTCTCCATTTTCTCAAGCATTTTCTATTTTTCATTTCTCTCCCTCTTCAATGGACTCTTCTTCTTTATCCGAAGATTGTTCCCACAACAACAACAATACTCAACCTCCCAATGACCAACGACTCTATTTGGTTCCTCACAGGTCACTCTTCTTCTTCATTTTCTTCCAAACCCCATTTCTAACTTTTGTTTCTCTCATTCCAAATTTCACAATTCAATTCTAATAAACCGACCCACCATTTTCTGATGCTAAAAATCACCTCTTTAATGTATTTGCTGTGCCCCCACCTATTTTCTGTGATAGGAATTGTGCTGGGGCATGTTCATTCAAATGTATTAATATTGAATATAGTTTGATGGATGATTTATGTGTAATTTAGGTGGTGGAAGGATGCGCAGGATTCAGTGCCTGCAGATTTGAATGAAAAGAAGGGGATTTTGTATAATGCTTCGCCAGGTTCGACAGGTCCTATGAAGATCATTAATAACATTTTTAGCTCAGATATTGTGTTCAATCTGAGGAGGGAGGAGGATTTGCCCAACAATCGCGAAAATGACGAAGTGGGTGTCTCTGGCCAGGATTTTGCTTTGGTTTCTGGGGAAATGTGGTTGCAGGCACTTAAGTGGTGAGTGGTTTCTGAAAAACTCTATTTAAATTCAGTTTGAGGCTATGAGCAATGATGGTATTAGCATTAAACTGTATCTGCATTATGTTTTAGTTAGAATGTTCTTTGATGCAATTTATTGGTATCAGATGTGGTTTTCATTGTTTTGGTACAATTTTGTGCTGTGTATTCAAGATTATGCCACTTTTGACATTTGTCTTTCATCAATTATGTTTTAAGTGGGAGACAAAGTTACATGCAATTTCAAGTCTTAGATGTACAAGCCTTCATTGATTTCTGTTTACGTGGCAAAATAGTTTCATGTTTACCATACTTGAAATTCAAGCATATGATTCCATTAAATATTTGATCAAATTGGGGTTTTTACTTGATAACACACGAAATAGTATATGTAAGGTGGTCAGAAGTTTATGTTACTTTTGTGGCCTTTTCGATCACAACTTTATTGCTATGGGATACAAGTCTACTTTGTCCATTAAACATTAATTAGAGTGCATTTATTTGGGACTATAACGTAAAAGCATCTGAGAATTTATTTACGGTGCTTGCATATTGATGACTACTTTTTGTGGCATGAGTCGTGATTAAGCTGACAAACTGTAATTATAATGACATATTTTCTTTAAATGCCCATTTCATGCCGAATGGGCCCTTTATTTTGGTGGATAATAGTTAAGGAATGGGGCCCTTTTTTATTTTCTCACGTGTCTCTGTTTTAGTGTAATATTTATGCTTCATACTCAAGTAGAATTTCCTGTAGTGGATGGTATGTTTATCGTGCAAGTATTTCAGATATTTATGGTTTATTGCTATTAATAATTTGCTAGTATTCATTTTTAATGTTTAGCATTGAAGAGTTCATGATTTTAGATGCAATTCGTGAATCTTTTTTGGCATTCAGAATATATAGTTAGTTGTATCTTCTTTATCACATGTTTTGATATTTGGTTTAGGCATAGTGATTCAAAAAATGCTACGAAGGATGAGAAAGGGTTTTCAGCTACTGCTGATGATATGTCAGATGTCTATCCTTTACAACTCAGGCTTTCTGTTCAGAAAGAAACTAATTCTTTGGGAGTAAGAATAAGCAAAAGGGTAAGTCTCTCTCCTATGTTTTTATTATTTTTAGCATTGCTGTTGTCCAAGAGGTATCTAATAAGTAAGGCCTTTGGATTGACCATCTTCATTTATTTGTCAAAATATTTATTACATTTTTCATGAAATGCTTATATAGATACTTAATGAATGCATTTCATCATTCTTGTTTTATAATCATTTTGATTGATTTGAGACGGAAGATGTTTCAAATCTTAATAACTCTAACTATTTTCCCCCTTCATTCTAGGACAATGCAGTTGAGCTCTTTAAAAGGTCCTGCAAAATATTCTGCGTGGACACCGAGATGGTAATATAATTATCCATTCGCAGTTCCAATCTTCAAATATTTAAAAAGCGTATATACTTTTTAGCAAACTTATTGATTCTGCATGAAATTGATAATTTTCTTCCTTGTTGTTGCACAGATACGTATTTGGGACTTTTCAGGCCAGACAACCTTATTTTTTGTGAATGACATAAGCAAGGCCCCAACTGACTTTCAAAGGCAATGTGAGGAGGTAAGTGTCGTTATGTTATAATTTTTAATTAAAACGGATGGTTTTTTTGGATCCTAAGGCTGTGGTATACTCTGATAGGCAGAAAGGCATTCTGCCACGGTTTTATCTAACAACTCACTGGTCCTCTTGTATTTCTTTTCTGTTTCGTTTTTGTCTGTGGTCTATTCGTTTATTTCATTTCACATGATTAATTGTTTGGAGGTCATGAGATCAAATCCTGGAAACATCTCTACTTGTGGGGGTAAGGCTGCATATATATATATATATATATATATATATAAATCTTAAAGGGAAGCCCAATGCATGAGGCTCACTCCTGGCAGGGATATATATATATATATATATATATATATATATATATATATATATATATATATATATATATATATATATATATATATATATATCCCTGCCAGGAGTGAGCCTCATGCATTGGGCTTCCCTTTAAGATTTCCCCTTTATCAGAAGTTCTCTATTGATATTTGTGATTTAAATTATTTCTTGTTGGTTTCCTGCTTTGGTGTCAATCCTTAGTCTGTGACTGTTCTTTTATCATGTGTTAAATGTTAGGGTCAAAAATCATATTTCTTTTGGAAGTTGAGTTTCTTGTATTGTGTCGTTTTACGTATGCTTCAAATGACGTAAGTTAATTTTCTTCAGAATTTTTATTTCTTTTCATTTTTTCAATACAATAACTTGTCATTTGTATCTCACTATGGCCTGCAGTTAATATTTATGAGTCATTGGGTATGTTTCAAATAAATGCTTCATATTAATGTGACTGCATGATGTACAGATTTTTCTTGAGTTGCAAGTTTATGGGTTGTCAGACTCATTGAGATGTAGGGAAGGGAAAAAATATGAAATAGCAAGCTTTAATGGCTGTTCTTCTCTGAAGATGAATGGTAGTTCTGGTGCTATGAATGGCGATTCTTTGACCTTCTCTTTACGTCATGGTGAAGCTGGTTCCTTGGGATTAACAGGATTGCAGAACCTAGGAAATACTTGCTTCATGAACAGTGCCCTACAGTGCTTAGCGCACACACCAAAGCTTGTTGACTATTTTGTTGAGGATTATGGAAGAGAAATAAATCACGATAACCCATTGGGCATGAAAGTATGTTATAATTTTTTAGCTTCATATCTCTAAATTTTCTTTCAGGAAACTTCTGTGCATAAGATATCTTTCACTTTTTTATTCTTTTCTTGGTGTATGCTTCTTTGACAGGGTGAGATAGCTTTGGCATTCGGAGATTTACTCAGGAAGTTATGGGCTCCAGGAGCGAGTCCCTTGGTGCCAAAAAGTTTCAAATCAAAGCTTGATAGATTTGCACCTCAATTTAGTGGATTTAATCAGCATGATTCCCAAGTTAGTGCATCTAGCTCCTTCATTCTTTTTGCAACAGGTTTTTATATTTAGAAGACTCATTTCTCACACACCCTCCCACTGTCTACAATGTTTTTTAACTGCAGGAGCTTCTTGCTTTCTTATTGGACGGACTTCATGAAGATCTGAATCGTGTTAAACGCAAGCCTTATGTTGAAGTCAAGGATGGTGATGGTCGACCCGATGAAGAGGTTGCTGATGAATATTGGCATAATCATCTGGCTCGCAATGATTCTATAATTGTTGATGTGTGTCAAGTATGTATCCATCTCATTATTGTGATTGCAGGATTAATTACTTAAGTATGTTTGTAACCTTATAGTTTCTTGGTGGTTATAAAGTAAATATTTATAGAACCTTCTTTTGAACATTTATGATTTACTCACAAATTTACAATTGTAGTATAGACATTTACTTAAAATAGTTCAAACGAGTGATTCAAGTGATTGGACTGGAATAAGTAACAGGTTTTTGTCGTCTGTCATGGATTTGAATTTACAATATTTAGCATGTGGTATCTATACCCTAAAATATATGTAATGAATTCAGACATAACATTATTTAGGGCAACACTTACAGGTCAACTAAAATTATTCAAAAGAAATCCAGGTTGAAGTTTCAATTCTATTATTTTCAACATTAATTAGTGAATTTAGTTGAGGTACAATATGAATTGCTTTGGAAAATATTCATCAGCCTCCTTCTTTGTGCATGTATATAGCGAGAGGAGTGGAATTTCGTGAGAGGTGAGAGAAACAAATCCATTGGATCTTCGATAACTGTTCAAAAATAAAAGATCAAGTCATGTGTTATTTTAAAATGTCCTTGTGATAGTCATTTTGACCTTTATGTGATATTTTGATCTTGACCAATGATGGCATCTAAAACAGATTAAAATTCATGATAGCAAGTACCAGCTAATTGCAAAGAATTAGAATAATGTGAAAACCTTTTTTTAGGTAAATATATACTATACTACCAAGAACAAATAAAATTGAGGACTGGAAGGTATGAAGAATCTATTCACCATTCAGTAAATAGACCAACTCCCTTCCATCCAACAAACAAGGCATACCTTGTCAATTACAACATAGAAACATTAAAAATTTCTTTACTTAGATCCTATTCTCATCAACCATTCTGTTTATATCAGTGAAGCAGACCCGTACTTTAACATCTTCATCAACCATTCTGTTTATATCATCTACTTTTGAAGACATTTGCTGAAATTTTTTCCTGTTCCTTGCTTTCCAAATGTGATAGATTGCAGCAGAGATGTAAGCAAATAACACTCTTCTTATCCTCCTATACTTCCAAATATGCTGTATTTGTCTTCTCCAAAGTCGAAAACCAGCATGCCAGCTTCTGATACCAAGTTTTCCAAAGATCTGGGTCATGACACCATCAGAGAATTCACACTTAAAGAAGAGGTGTTCATTGTTCTTTTCCAAGTAGAGGGCACATATTGTCACTGATAGCAATGTTCAGCCTAGTCATTCTGCATTTAGTGAGCATCCTGCCCTTACCGTTAACCAAGTCATAAAGGAGTATCTTGGAATGTTGCTCCCTGCCCAAATCGTACTTGATAAGTGCATTTTCTACTACTTATTTCAGCCATGAATATCCAGAGGATACTGTGTTTTTCCATCTGGTTTAATTTTCCAACCATCACCTTGAAAACTATCTTTAAGACTGTCTCTAACTTTGTGAACCTCTTTCCGGCGCCATGAAGCAGTCACTGGACAAGAGCTTTCCAACACATCAGTGCCTTTTAAGTAATAGCCATGAACCCACTTGATCCATAGACTCTCATCTTTCCTGATCAAAGATCAAATCTGCTTACCCGGAGCTGCCACACTCCAAGAGATATTACTTAAAACCTTCTAGTTCATTTTATATTTTATTTTTGCAATTGAGATGAAACTTCGTTTTTGGTGTGGTCAAGAGGACTGGTTGCCTTTTTATTTGTAATAGTAAATTTTTTTGGCTCACTGATCATGTTCATCATTTTATGCAGGGTCAATATAAATCAACGCTAGTTTGTCCTGTTTGTAGAAAGGTCTCTGTGACATTTGATCCATTCATGTACTTATCATTACCTCTGCCTTCCACAGCAATACGAACAATGACTTTGACTGTTGTTAATAGTTGCATTGATGGTATTGCTCAATTATCACCATATACCATTTCTGTCCCAAAAAATGGAAGATTTGAAGATTTGACTCGAGCTCTAGGCATTGCATGTTCTTTGGGGGCTGATGAGACCATATTAGTGGCTGAGGTATATCTTTTCGGTTTAAACTCAAATTTGGTGCTAGTTCCGTTCTAGTTTCATTGCGAATATGTATCAATCCTATCAAAGAATACCTCTGAAGCTAGGGCCATGCTGCAGGTATTCACCAACTGCATTATACGTTTTCTTGAAGATCCATCTGATTCATTGTATTTAATCAGAGATGCTGACAGACTAGTTGCCTACCGATTTAAGAAAGATAGTGGGGATGCTCCGTTGGTTGTTTTTATGAATCAGCGATTGGAGGAGTAAGTTAATACACGTTATACTTCATTAGTGTTTTTCTTCTAACTTTTCTTGCTTGCTATACAAAATTAAAGAGTTCGGGAGTGACATGAGGTAGTTTCTATTAACATGTATAAAATTAGTTTCACCCTAAGTTGTTTTACCTAGCATTACAAATTTACATTCAAATTTCTGGAAACTAGTCCACTCTAAACAGCTAGTTTCTACTAACATCTATAAATTTAGTTTTACCCTAAGTTGTTTTAGCTAGCATTATAATCAAATTTCTTGAAACTAGTCCAGTCTAATCAGCTAGTTTCTATTAACATCTATAAAATTAGTTTTACCCCAAAGTAATTGTTTTAGCTAGCATTAATATCAAATTCCTAGAAACTGTCCAGCCAAATCTTTTCATAGGAAAACTGGAAACATATACAACTGCGGTGCAGAAAATACCTCAAACACACTGGTTAGTAACTGTTTTGAACACTTGCCACCAATAATTTTTTGAAGTCATTGATTAGGACAAACCAGGTTATTTAATTTGATCTAGGCATATTTTGATGGGCGAGTTGTCGCTCTCAGCTTTTGTTGGGTTTTTTGTTTTTGCATTTTTTATTGTTTTTAAATTATGTCAATCCACCATTTGGGTTTGGTAATTCATATGGGGACATCATGAATTATTTTTCATGGAAGAAGGCTTGTATAATAATGACTCTGTCTCTTGATTCTTGAACAATCTGCGAATTGTATTTTCTATGAACCAAATCTGGTCGGAATTAGGCATCGAAAAAAAACTGAGTGAATTTGTTTAATTTATTTTTGAAGTAAATATTTTTGTCCAGATGAATTTTAATGTTAATATTAGGTATTTATGATGTTTGTTTAAGTTCAGTACATTTGAAAATTTCATTGTATTTTCGAACCTAATCTTGTTTATTCTGAATTTTGTTAAATCTGTAACCAACAATCCTCCTAATTTTCGAACCTAATTTTGTCAGACAGTACATCCATGGGAAATTGACTCCAAATTGGAAGGCATTTGGAATTCCTATTGTGGTAAGGCTGTGCAATATTACGGATGGATCTGATCTCCACAATTTCTATTTAAAGTTTCTCAGTCTATTTCGAATTTCAACTGAAGAGACATCCGAAGATTTTGACGCATCTATAAAAACTGAAGAAATTGTAAAAATGGAGGGGATCACAACTCCTAGTTTAGGTCCAAATGAGGAAGGGTCAGATTCTCCTTCAGATGAAGGATTCCAGTTTTACATAACAGATGAAAAGGGGACTGTGAAGGGTTCCAAGATATTAATGAACGAACCACTTGTAATAAATGCGGAGTCAAGGAGGCTGCACATGCTTGTAGGTTGGTCAGATAAACGGATTCAACAATATGAACCCCAACTTTTTAGTCCATTGCCCGAGGTTTTCAAGTCTAGCTTTTTTGCAAAAAGACCTCAAGAGTCAATTTCACTATACAATTGCCTTGAAGCATTCTTGCAAAAGGAACCTCTTGGACCAGAAGACATGTGGTTAGTTCCCATTGCAAAATCAGGCAAAAGCTTTTTAATCGGTGTTAGTTTTACTCTGCTCTATCTGATAGAGGTTCTATACTAGATTGCTATGCATTTAAGCTTTAGCTGGCTTTTTAATCAGTCAATGCACATTAACACATTTTATATTTAGCTTATATTATCTGTGAAGTTCAGTAATATCATCATCGTCGTCGTCGTTTATCACTGCAGTAGTCATTAGATTATACCTTTTTCTCAGGTTAGAATTGGATACTGTGTATCCAAGTATAGACTCTAGAATTTCCATATATTCAGCATGGCATTCTCAAGTTCACAGCATCTAGTTTTATGTATTTTTTGACTGAAATGTTACTATTTTCTGAGGTGGGTTTTTTTATGTATTGTTAGGTACTGTCCCAGCTGTAAAAAACCTTGTCAAGCTAGTAAGAAATTGGATCTTTGGAGACTTCCTGAGGTTTTGGTCATTCATCTTAAGAGATTTCAATACAGTCGTTTCATGAAGAACAAGCTGGAGACATATGTTGATTTCCCTGTGGATAATCTCGATTTGTCAGCTTATATTGCCTATGGGAATGGCAAATCTTACCGTTACACGCTTTACGCTATCAGTAATCATTATGGAAGTATGGGAGGTGGTCATTATACAGCATTTGTCCATGTAAGTGCTGTTCGTTTTTTCAATACTTCCATTTTTGTTTCTAAGCTTATAATCTTGTTATAAGGATTTTTATTTTACCCATAGAACAAACTAAAGTTGGTGAACAATAAAAACTATTGAAGTGGTCTAAAAAATCTTTTGATTATTGCATGAAAGGTGATCTAAATTGTGTTTGGATTAAATTAGACATAAAAATATCTGTTAAAGTGGAATGCTGATTGACTTTTATCCCTCTATCGATTGGCTTGTTATGCAAATTTCACAATGTGAAAAGTTGTTCTTATTTAGTAGAGACATTACTATTATCATTATGAAACTGTGTATGGTTTTTGTTTTATGTGAGTGGTCACATTTTTTTGCTGTAATTAATGTTCACCCTCATTGTTTTACGCTCTTGCATTTCCTGTGCTCGTGTAGCATGGTGGCGACCAATGGTATGACTTTGACGATGGCCATGTTCATCCCATCAGCAAGGAAAAGATTAAGTCTGGAGCTGCCTATGTTCTTTTCTACAGAAGGGTTTCTGAAATTTAAACACAAAGGTAGAGTAGCAAATAGTTGGAACACCCTATTGAAGCTAGGTACCATTGATTAACATTATTTTTGGTAGTCTTACAAAGTATACCTATACCTAACAAAGTTAGCATTCTTTGTCATTCATTTTATTAAATTTCTAGACTAATTGATCTGTAGAGTGTGGAAGAAGGGATATTGTAAAGAGGGAGTGCTAAGGAAGTAAGGATTACAACCAAAGAGGTTAAATAATACATTGGGTTAAATAATTGATCTTTAAAAGTTGCTAAGGGTTCTATAATTTGAACATTTGCTATGAACATCATATGTGACACTACATTTCTCTATATTTTTTTAAATTTCTTGTGTAATGAAAATATAGCATAAAAATGAAAGGGTCACCATTTGATGTCCATAATTGTTGTAGAATGAAAAAAACTATTGAGTTGCAAAAACTAAATATAAGAAAGAGCTGGTTTTATTATTTCTTGGAAATTTGTCACCAACCTCTTGCTACAGCTACCTATTAGTTGGAAAGCACTAGTATGAAGAACATCTAAGGGAGAAAAGAAGAAGAAAAAAAAATGCAGACATTGCCATTCTTATAGAAGCACTGGATTTTGAGTAGTAGTACTGTAATTTCTGACAAGTGTTAATTCATTCTAAATTGGTGTTAAGATGTGGCAGAACCTCTCTTTCATTGTTTTAGTACCAAAGTACTTAGGGCACGAATCCTGGACCACTGACTTTACTTTCTGCTCAACATTCTGTGGCTCTAAGTTGAAAACATGTGTTCCTCTTTCATAGTATAGGAGCCTCATTTGCCAAACAAGTATATCTTTCATCTGCATACCATGTATGTAATTGAGGATTGATTTTCGCATTTTAGGATAAATCATAGAGCTTTCCTCGTGCATCTAAGAATATGTTTACGAGTTGAACTTTAGAGGGAAATGAAAGATTTGTGACTCTTGAAATCCACTTGTGGATAAACTCAATTCGCAAATAACCTTAAGGTTTAGTTTGGGAGTTGACTTTTGGAGGGAAAGGGAAGGCTTGAGAGCCATGAAATACACTTGTGAGATGACTCCCTAGCCTTCCCTTTCCCTTCCTTCCCCTCCAAAAACCAACTCCCAAACTAACCCTAAGGAAATAATGTATGGGGTAAAAGTGACATTCCCTACAAGCATGTAAGGAAAAAACATACAATGACTTTAAGTGGGATACGCTTTGATTAGTTTGAATTGAGTGTGTGGCAGATAGTGGGAAAATGATCATCTCATGTATTGGAAATATAAGTTATTATTTTATTTTTATATTTAATGATGAATATATTATCACATTATACCTAAATGGTTAAAAATGACACATCATACCATTTTTGCCCCTTGTTTGTGAAGTACTTCCCTCTCGGATGAGGTAGAATATCCTCACTCTAGAATCTAGATAGTGGTGTTGGAAAGAAAGTAGAAGGGAGTTTAAGAACATTTTGATAAAATCCATAAAAGTTGGGATTTAAAGCTAGTATTTTGGGTAAAATTTAATCCCCAAATTAAAATTAAATGGCTTCTTATGGGCCCAGTTTGTTTCACTCACCTCTTCTTTATTTTGTTTATTTTTATACTTTGGCTCTATATTATAAGTATGATAATTTCATTATATTTTCAATATTGTTTAATAGTTATGGTATATTTTAAAACATTCTCTCCTAAAAAAATAAGGTATTGTTAAAATGAAAATTTCACAACGATATAATAACTGATCAAAAGATTTAATTATTTTGTAATATATAAATAGATTATAAGGTTACCAGATCAAAGTTTGTATTTATCCATAAGTATTATACTGGCAAAGTTCAATGCCACATATAATTCCTGATCATAATGTATGAGTGGAGTGTACTTGTATGTGTGTGGCACTCAAATTTATATTTGTCACCTCAAATTTTGGGCTCAAATATCATTGTCGAGTCGTTTTATTTTCTTAGTTAACTAAGTATAACGTTTCGGATTTTGATCCATTGAATTATTATGTGCATGATAAAAATAGAAGGATTTTCAATTGACTATTTGTAAAAAAAATAGTCTCTGGTCTATTAGGCAAAAGAACACTATAGAAAACTCACAACACTCAAAACCTTCTTTTCAATGATTCATGGATCCAAACATATCATATATCAAAATATAAAAACTATAGGATAGAGCATAATTTATTCCTTGGAATAACTATTAATAGGGTTAGGTAGAAAAAAAATTAGAAGCTAACTAGATATCTAATAAAATATACTCTAACAAGTAAAAAATGGTAAAGAATATAATAGGAAAATATTTAAAGAAATGTAAGAATTGTGGGAAAATGATTGGGATATGGGTATGGCCCTCATCGTAATTGGCAAGGTTGTAAGTGACATGACAGTCCGAATAGGTTTAGAGACATTGATTTATTGTTTTGTGCAGTGAAAGATAAAGTTAAGTCACCCATCTCTCTTTGTTTCAGACAAGACCCACTTGCTCAGACTCACACATGGATCCACCTCTTTGATTTGACCTTTCAGATTCTCTGCTTTTAACTTCTTCCCACTACACTACATACTATATTTTCCTTCTTATCTTCTCTCTCGCCCCACAATTACAACTTCATTATCACATATTCCTTCTATCTTCCCATGCTAATTTTAAAATTTGAACAACATTGTTTCAGTAAATTATATTAACATTCTTTTGAGATTTACTTGAAAGTTACACAAATCACTTATTCTTTTTATACACTTATACAATTTGTGTTTTAAACATTAGGGAAGTGAATATAATCAATGTAAATATCAGTAATGTTAGTTACTTGTTATTAACTTAAAATTGGTTAATTGCTGCAACCTTGGACAATTAAATTTGCAAGGTTAGAGATTTGCATTCCATAAGAATCTTATCTAACCACAATCCCAGTTAGAAAATTAATCTCATCATGATACATGTGAAGGGTACCCATAAGAGAAAAACAAAAAATATTTAAGTTTTGTATGTGTTTTGTCAAGACTCTTTCATTTTGATCTGATCATAACGTAAAACCCCACATGTCACTCACAAAAGGGAGAGAGAATTTGTAGGCTAGTAATACGGAGAACACACCTGCAGCAACATGTATCTAATATCATGTGCATCCCTTGAATTAAGGACCAAGCATCATCATTAACAGACAACTATGACCCATTAGATTTAGGACATCACTAAATAGTACTATATATATTAGTCACTCACTCTAGAGTGCATGTTTTGCATGTGGTGTGTCAAACATTGTATATGTCACACCACAAGTACTGAAGCAAACACTGTATTAGTAATAGTAGTAATAGTAGTAATTCATAATTTCATTGGTGTCCTGGAAACAACAAACTCTATATGCAGGTGCCACTCAATATTCTGCTACCTTGGAACAATGATCAATAAGAGTCACGCGCATTTTGACATTTTACGATAGATACAAGCCTTCAACTTCTACAAATGTACACAGTTGAAAATTTAAATAATTTGATGAAGATTTTGTGAATTTTTGTGTTTTACTATAAATTTTAAGACTTTTAATTTTCCCCTGAAAACATACACAACTAAATAAAGATTTTCAGTGATTGTAACTCTGCCATTGAAATTTTTTCCCTTGTGTATAACGCACATACCCTTATCATACTAAAAAAAGTCCATTATTATCACACTAAATTAAAAACTTAAGATAGTAGGTTATAAGACCTTCGACTCTTAATAAGCAACTCGTTTTATAATTAATATATATTTCTTGATGCATGTAGTATACTATTTTCTGCCTTTTTCTAGCCTGGCTCATGGTTATTAATTACTGCTACATTTAACTTGGGTCATGTTTGACTTTAGTAGGATGTTGAATTATTATTATTTTTATCAGAGCCATTGTAAATATGTTAGTATTTTGTTGTGTGTAAGATTTCACTCTCAACCTCCTTCATCCTAATTATCAAACAATTTTATAACTCCTTTTTTTTTTTGTCGATGGTGAAACTCGAACCCACAACCTCCTGAACTTCATTCATTAAGTCCTCAATCTTCACTGTACTCCCTAGGATGTTGAATTATTGAAAGGAAATTAGGGTTTTCTAGACATTTTCCTCACTCCCTTGTATAAACAATTGGGTTGGCATGCATGCAACAACTACACTGTTGCTCCTTTAATAGGGCTGTGCACCATTAACTGATCAAGATGGTCACTTCACCGTCCAGGACTCAAAATAAAGAGAAAGTAGAAAAAGAACCAATGATGAAAGAGGTAAATAAAATTTCACCCCTTTCATTTATTTAAGCACCTAATGAGTCATGTAGCATGGTTGGTACTCCCTCGGGGTGACTGAAAAATGGTCAAACGTCAACCAAAAATGAAAAAAATACTCTGTCCATGTGGTCCTCCTCTTAGATGGAGATGGTAAAATCTGAAGCTATTTTTTAATTAGATATTACACTCATTTGGAACATCATGCCGCATGAGTGTAATATGAACAATATTAAACTTTACGAAATAATATTAAAATATTAATTTATGTTTTTATAATTTTTTTTATATGAATGAAGTTTTCTTATTGGCTTGAGGCATTAGATGGAATGGGGATATATAATCTTGATACTCATCATATGATAGACTAAAAAGAGTGGGATAGATAGATGATAGGATATGAGTAAATGATAGGATAATGATAGGGTATCCTACTTCTAGGTGGTTGATGCTCACCAGATAACTATGACAGGAGAGGAAATATTATACTATTGTATTGTTCATTTCTAACTTGGTTTATAAAAAAATTACTAGGTGAATAAGACAGGAAATGCAAACAAAATCCTTCATCCTTTTAGGTTTGCCAAACTTTGGATAGCGATAAGATATGACAAACTATTCTATCTTGTGTTTCTTATCTATTCATTAAACGAGTCATTAAAATGAAATATGTTGACATATTGTTATATCTAACTATTATATTATAGGTAAACAATAAGTTTGAGTTGAGTTACATTAAATAATGCTGGACTTGACTCAATAAAAGTTGATTCACTTTGAAACTGAACTAGATAAAAAGTTGTTTTACTTTGAAACTCAAGCTTATCAAATTTAATATGAATTATTTTTTTTAGCTTTAACTTAATTTTATGCAAATTTAAGCTTATGAACTATTCGATTTCTTCCCTTATTACTACATAAATCAAAATGCAATAAAATTAATAAAATGCAACACTTAGTTTAAAATTTTACATATATAATTGTGTTGTGAATGAAATATTTGAAATATAATGGTTTGAATTCCCTTATTCTTATTTAATAATTTATTTTGATTTTTATAAAAAAATAACTCTAATTAATTAGTCATAAAGAAGCGACCAAAAACCTAATGATGTGAACAATTTCAAAGGTCATTTACTTTTATTTCATTTAATGTCTCACATGTTTGCATTTATTTGAAAGAAAAAATGTTAGAGATCTCCACCACTTGTAAAGGATAAATACTCTTGGTTCATTGTTTGACACTCAGATTAAAATGGTTGATTGATATATATAACATGTCAAAATCCTTTCTCATATCGGAGAAAGAAGTTCTAATTGTTATTATATTTGAATTTTTCATTATCGTCTCTTTCAGTTACTAGAGAGGATTCTAATTAGTCATCAGAAACGCACAAGAAAATCATAGAAGGAACGTATTGTTTAGGTTGAAGTGTTCAAGTTCTTCAACCTAATAACTGCAATCACAAGAATAGCAATGTCATTTCATCACAGCTATGTAGAAAAAGAAATACATATACTACTATTCAATATTTGTGAGAGGATGAAGTTAATTTGCAAGAGTATCATCCCACCATCCAGTTTTACGATTGAGAAAATTGCTCAGCCTCAAATTTTCACTGATTTAGGTCAAGCATAGAAAAAGGAAGCTCTATACTCACATCTTCCAATTTATATCAGTAGAATTCATTAGACTTTTGAGCTGCTTCACTTCCATGGTCCAACTTTGCTTGCTTGTTCTTACCATCCAGCTGCTTTAATCCAAAGTGAATATGAGGGAAATGTGCCCACTGCATATATTTACATACATATATATAAGATGAGACACTTCTCAAGGTACCAAAGGATAATACAGTGTAGCTACTTTTACCACATATATAGGAACTATCTGATAGACCAAGGGAAAATATATTTATATCTAATAGAATCACATCTAAAAGACTAGACAGTAGCTACTATTTTTATGCCATGGATATCTAATTGGAAATTGTGGGTTGATACTATAATGAACAATGCAAGAATGGATATAATGTATTGTGTATCAATTATAGAAGACAATTTATGCCTCGGTGTTTCTCTCATGTTTGGGGCAAGAAAGTGACCCTAAAATTCAGAATCTTCAACAGCATTGCATAGATAATTTTCCTCTTTACGCTTGTATTAAAGGATAAAAGTAACATATAATTACATCTAAAGAATAAAAACGTCACATTCTTTTGTGTTTTATGTTGATTTTGATGTACTTTCCTTTCAAATATTGGAGAGAATCCTCTAACTCAAAATAACACTAGGGAATTGGCCTATCATTCTATAAAGATGAGTATTATAAAATATCTAAATTAGAAGTCAATATTTTAATATGTCCCTATGATAATGAGAGTCTCAAACCTAGAGATGTCATTTTATAGTGTAAGAAAGACATTTTGTCTCTTTATAAAGAATATCAGAAAACAACAGTGTGATTATCTGTTATTTTTTATGTGCATCATTTTTTCACATGTTTAATGTTGTTGTACAATTAAAAAACATATTATACAAGTGTTTGTGGGGGCGTCCAAGCTAATTTGGGATGTCAGCAGGGTAAATATCAGAGTTAATAAAAAAATTATTTAAATTAACACCTAATATAATATGTTCTACTTGGATGGGAGGGAGAAGGATATAGGGTCCCAAACTGTATTTCAAACTATATTCAAGATTAATATATTGAAGTAAAAATATAAAAAATAAAAAATATTTAATTTTGTAAATGATATATATTCATTAATCCAAGACATAGTTCGAGACAGACAACAAATCCTTATTGGTTCATACATGTGTTAAAAGGAGTGTTAGTATTATGTGTCGAACACGGTTCACATATTCCTGAGAGAGATGTGAGTACTTTATAGTTTATCTTTCAGCTTTCATGCATGTTTATATTTATGAACGTATTACTAAAATTGTTTTATGTCAGCACATATTACTTAATTACAACATCCTTAGAGGACAAAGAAATGGTGAAATGGTAATTAAGAATAGACTCACGTTTTTGGCTGCTGTGCTGAAAGCCTCCCTGTGGCTGATATCTGGATTACTAGCCTTAATCCTTTGGATTTCTTCCCTGCAAAACCATACAGTATAGAAGCCTTGCTATTTGTGTTTGTTCAATGGAATCAACCAAATACAGATTATACAAATATATGCAAAAGGTTAATGGTTTTTTAGTATATTGTTGGAAATGCAATGCTAGATAATGTTTCATTCCCATGTGAGATTTCGTGAATGTAAAAATATTCCTCCTACCAAACACCACCTTAATTTCCTCAACAAATTAAACTTTATTCTCAAAACGTCATTTTTATTTATTTATTACTAAGTTTTTCTTTTTCTTCACATGAAAATAAAGTAGCCAATTAATCGAGTAGCTAAATTATTTTAATATTCAATTTATAGAAATGTATCAAATAAATACCTAGTAACATGTAAACTCAAAAGATTACTTACTTGATGAACCGATTATAAGCAGAAGGAACACGTTGTCTCTTTTCAGGGGCTGCGACAATTATGAAATCATTCACTTAGGAATATTACAATAATAAAATTTATAGAACATCATAAATAATGAGTTAATCAAATGGTGTAAAATCCAATATATCATACAAAGTTAAAGGACAATATTTGATATCACACACTCAAAAGGAATTCATTTCTTACTTAACACCAAAAAAATTAAGGAACATTATTTAACACAATAAATCATCAATAAAAACCATTTTGTTAGAATTGTTTTATTAGGATTATCACAAATTAAACCATATTGCAATTTTATGCAAATATAAATTAATTGGATGCAAAAATTGCTAAACCTGGTTTTTCTGCACAAGTTATGATTAATGTTGTTATTATGCTTACGGTTGTTAAGTATTATTTATAGGAGAAATTTGTTAAAGAGTCCTGTGCATGAACTTATCATGGTGAACAAGATAAGCTTATTCCTAACCTGTGAATTTTGGTTTTCAACTCCAAATCCAACACAATTACATAGTTGGACTTGCTGGCAGTACAACCGGGTACTAAGGACCATATATATGATCTGATTTAATATTAAAAATAGGACCATATTTATGTTTCTGTGGCACCCAAATAACATTGAAATTCCACATTTCCATCTTTTATTATCTAAGGGTCTCCTTTATTTGCTTTCCTAGGTTTGGTTTGAGTTATCTTGCTCTTATTTCTGTGGAAAATTGTCATCATTTTACATGTCACTTTAGAGGGCGAAATATTAGACCCATTAAATAACTGATGATAATGGAGAGTGCAGTACTTCTACTACTAGTACCAAACTACCAATAACAATTATTACCATGATGAGCTATTATACATGGTGACTGCAGTTTGTAACTGTAAAATGAAGTTACATTTGGATAAGTGCATGATGTTCTAATTAACTAGGGCATTGCATGACAGCAATGAATTAAGGATGGGTCAATTTTGTTACGAAAGGTCACCATCTAGGTGTGGGCCATATAAATTGATGAACATAAAATAAAGATGCTCAAAATTGGAACCTCTTATACCTAATAAAACTTGCTACTCAGACATGGGCACCCACTCTTATGTAGAAGAAAAAACAAGTTGCCTAAATCATGAGATTGTTCTTCTCTGATTGTTTATATTAATTAACTTCTGCCACTCTTTTAAACTTTTCTGGCCGTGTATAACTAAAATGTTCAGGGTAGCCTACTAGCCTACATAGCTATGTGCTTGTAGTTTGTTCACTCAAATTGAGATTGAAGTTTTAAATTGCGGTTATGTTTATTAAAATTGTGGACTATTATTGGAAAATGTGACTGATGCAGTCATAGGTGCATTCGGATAAGATTTTGGAGGCTATCAAAAAGTTAAATACAAAATGAGAGAAATATGAGTAATGGCATTTCTACATCTCATTTATACATCAAAACTCAACAACATATCTTGAAAAAGAAAGGAGAGAAACACAATTTCTCATACTAGTTATCTATAGTGTCTTTTTCAAAAGCAAGAAGTTGTATGAGCTAATATTCAACTGTGATGTATGAAAGAAGTTGTATGGGTTAATGTAATATGATGTACAGATAACATAATTTGAGAAAGATTGTGTGACTACTCACGAGGAATGGGAGAAATCCTAGGTTGTTCATGCTCTACAGGTTCAAATGCCATTATTTTGTTACATTTTGAAGATGATCCCAGTTCCTTGCTGCTTGACTCATCAATGCTTAGGTGCTGTTTCTGTGACTTAGCAACAGATTAAGTGCAATAAGGTCACAGTATAGGATCATCCCTTATATGTATGAATATGTGCAGAAAGAGAAAGAGAGCAAGAAAAAGAGTGTGAAATAGTACCTGATGAGGGTCTTGGGGAAGAGGAAATGGTTGAAGTGATGCTCCCATGTTAACTGATAGCAAATTGGAACAATGCCCACATCTAACCGTCACTATGGTTAGCAAACTGCTATGTGGAACACTTACCTGCCATTACACATTTTCAAATACCAAACAAAACAAATATACATCACACTTGCAAATTTCACTAGCAAGAAAATCAGTAGAAGAATATGATTTCTCAAGTTTGTTTATAACCTTCACATATATATACAACACAGTGATCTGTCACACACTTGATGCTGCTTTAAATTTCTTATATAATTAGGACTAGCAGTAAGAGCTGACAGAGCTTCATTGTCAAAGTAGAACATATTTATGCAGGAGGAGAAGTGAGTTTTGCAATAAGGAAGGCAATGAGGGGGTAAAACAAAATGCAATGTTGCCAAAAGAAAGAGGTTGAAGATGATAAATAAAGAAGCTAATTAGGGAAGTCAGTGCAGTAATCTTTTGTCATTTCATTCTGAGAGGTGTCTACTTTTATGGGGTCTGAGATCAGTGTGGTGTGGCATATTCAATACATTTAACGTGTAATGGTTTTAAAAGTTAGGATACTCTCACAATGTTACACCTTGGTGTTGGTGCGCATCACTTTTTGCTGACACTGCAAGGCAAGGATGATAAAAGATAGAAATTGTATATCATAGCAAGGTGGAAAGAGAGAGGGTGAAAATGACTTGACTGGAACAGAAACCATAAAGGCCATCACACACTCTTAACCACTTAGTGCTATCAACAAATGTTTTGTATGCTATGAATAAATAAAGGGAAGAGTGAGATCATTATCATGAAGCAGACTAAATTCACTGCTCTTTGTTTTACAGTTTTAAGATCTCCCTTTGAGGAGAAGAGAAAGAAAAAGGGCTAATTTCAATGGAAACATGGGGAGTGATACGGTAGTCTATGGTTAGGGTGAAAGGTTTAAAGAATGAAGTAAAGAAGATTGTGGATTTAAGTCTCATCCATAACATAAAACTAACATACTAACATTTGTCTATCAGAATAAATAAAAACATAGCTAAACCTAAATGTTAAATAGTTGGGTTCCCTTTAAAAAGGTGTTCAGAGTAACCTTGTCAATAAAATAAAAGTTGGCGTTTTTAGAATTTTAACTTGGACCCCTTAACTGAGTTTTTCATCTCTACTCAGATTAATTACAGTCCAATTTGATCTCTGAATATCAAAGATCGCTGATCTATTTCAACTGTTAAAAAGGAGAGAGAAAGAAAGAGAGGATGAATATAGCTTGTTTTGTTGCTGAAATGGGTTTCCTAACAATGTCCACAAGTTCTTGTAGAAAGAAAGAGAGGACACAGCCTCTGTACTTGAGGGAACCAACAAGTCCGAAATTGTGAAAGAACTTGATGGTGTACGATCATAAAAGAAGTTGCTTCACTGGAAAATCATGATGAGAAGAAATTAAGGGATCAAAGACTGATGAAGAAAGAGAGAGAAACTATATTGCTTGCCACCACATGGATTCATATACAGATTTAATCTTTGTGAGCTGTGTGTACCAGCACAAAAGTACAGAAAGTAAACAATTAAAAAAAACTGATAAATAAAAAATAAATTTTATATAAAATATAGCATAGAAGATCATACATGATGCTAGCAAGATATATATATTGTGCAAATTATTATTCATGTTTTAGATTTTATTTTTAAAAGTAGATGAGAAGAGGGGAACCCTAATATCTGGGAATAGCCCTAGTAATATCACAGCCTTCAGTTTTCTTGAAGCTTTTATGCCTGTGTATGCATTTTGTTCATAACCATCTTAATTAAATTGTTTCTTCCTGGCTCATACAATTCCTTGGTTAACCTCTCAAACTATGATATGCCTAACTTGTTCAACGTATCTTGGGGCTGCATATGAACTTCAACTTCTAATTGTCATAGTAGTAGTAATCAAGAAGAAAACTCAGCTCCAGTTTGCATAAAATATAAGATAAGGGTTGAATTATTGGTTTAAAGCACACACCAGTGAAGAAATTCATTTCAGTGGTGATAATATTCCATAATTAATTCCTAGCTAGGGAAGTTACCCTTATATTAATTGGGGTATTAAGAGTTGCATTCCAAAGAGTGAAGTTTATACATGCACTCTGATTAGATGTGAGGTGAATTTTGCTTTTAATTTCATGGCTACTACCCACAAGAGCTTTTCCTTATATACTTTGTTTTCACTCATCTCATGATCTTGATTGATATATACAAGATATATAGAATACCCTTATTGCCAAATTAGCTTATGAAAGAGATGCTACAATAAATAAATAAATAAATAAATAAACTAGAGGAAGTAATATAGAAAAAATAAAAGAGGGAGAGAGAAGGAAGAAGAGAATTGAGATGATGTAAGTAAGTACCGCTAGAATGGTGTTGCAGAAGTTGCAGTGAACATAACAAACACGTTCAGTTGCCATCATGTCCATTGACATTTTTGTTTTCTATTTTGTGACTGTCCTCTCAAGAGTTAGCTTAGCTACTAGATTTATAGGCAGATCACGAGGGAAGAGGGAATTTACTTATCTCAATGAAAAATAATGATCATGGTTTTACAGAAGAAAATAAGATACAGATTTAGCATACAAATAAGAGAAAAAGAAACTATCTATTTTCCTTTTCCTTTTATGTATAGATGGAGATATGCATATTTGTGATGGGAAAACGTGATAAGACCACTGCTTACAATATAATACATATGATAATAAAGTATATATCTCATTTCATAAGGAATAATTTATCTTCTATAATCGAATAACTATTTGACATGTGTATTAACTTATTTTCTAGGGGAAGAAATAAGACATATGTCAAATAATGAGTTGTTTTAAGAAAATAATATCTTATGATAAAGAGATATTTTATTCAATATATATGAGTAGTTTTACACATTGACATTGGTTCATCAATCATATTCATTTTTATTATTACTAATTCTTCAAAAAATATAAACAAATAGTGGATAATATATTAACTTTATATAAATATTTATCCTGATAGTATATAGATATTACAATCTTAAATTACAAGAGTATTACTTTAGGTTAATGAATATTTATAGGAATAAATAATCTAAATACATCCTTTACTAATCTAAACATTAAAATAATCTAAATATTAAAAGTATTGGAATGAAAAATACAATAGTTCTACCGACGTCAACAATGCAATCATAATCTATTACATAAAATCTAGTATTAGAGATTTAAATATGAATCATAATTAATCTGTAACATGGGAAATTAAACTACAGAAAGTATGGGAGATGTGTTATCATTTTCAAAGGTTGGGATGGGACTAGTCTGGTCGGGAGAAAGAAGTGAAGATGAGTGGGTATTAAATTAAAACTTTGATTATGGGAAATCTTAATTTGGAATTAATGTTGCTAAGAAAGATAGCGTGTGAGAGCGCGTAAGTGAAAGACATAAGGAATAGAGAGTGGGGAAAAAGGGAAAGAAGAAGGGAATGGATATGATGATTGAGAGAATGAGTGGGTGGCAATGACCCATCTCTAACCAAACTAGCTTTGACGAGTAGAGCAAGATATTAATGCTTCCAGTTTTAGATTCATAATACATTTATCTTGTTTTGTATATGAAAAAATAAATATGAAAAATATGTTAGTATAGTGGTATAAGGTCTGTTAAATTTTTAAGATGATTAAAAAGTTAATAGTTCGACTCATGTAAATGATACTTGTGAACATGAGCATTCATGCATTATGAAAGGAATTAATTCATTATCTATAAAGTAAAGAGATATTATTCGCGTTACCAAAAAATATTTATACACTTTCAGAAAATCATGGCAATGATGTTACTTTTGACGAGTTAACTATATGGTTTCATGTGGTGTGACCTTTGTGGTTTCAAAGGAATGATACTATTTTTTCGACAAAAAAAAAACCCTTAATTTTTATTGTATTGATATTGAATAAAATACACTTGATACTGAATTACTCTAGGAGAGTGGGGATTGGAAGAGGCTATGAATTATTTTTAGATTTATGCATAAGAATTATATGAAGGTATTTCAGAGTTTTGTGAGTAATGATACAATAAAAATACATATTTTTCATAGGGTTCAAGTACCCCTTATGTATTATTTTAATAATATGGCATTCTTTGTTTACATACTTATGATGTATCTGTATAATATCTCTCCAATCCAAAAGGATTAAAAATAGTTTTCGATGCAAGCTCGGGTTTAAGAAACAGCAAGTTTGAGCGCCGACTAAGGTTGTCTAAATCAAATTATTCTAAAATTCAAATGTTAAATTACATGGTAGCTAAGTCAACAAAGTTATATAAGGATTAAGGATACTATTCATGACATTGAAAAGACAGTAGAAATGGCAAACTATGGAAAATGACTTTAGTCCATTTCTGTGCGTGCTTATACGTGATGATTGTGTATTGTTTGCAAATAACATGTTCCTAACTTATACATTCATTGTGTTAACAACTGTAGTACGTAGTATTGTTTAAGAAAGACAAGTTTAGCAAATCCAACTTCAAAATCCAAATTTAGCACTTCTCAAAATATTAAATTCATCACTTTTCAATACAAACTTACTTTTACTTTTAAATTATATTTTTGTACATTATAAGAAAGTGACATATGTCAATTATAAACTAATCAATATTAGATTTTTATAACATATGTTACTTTTCTTATAGTATATGATTTGTATAGTATATGATTTGTACGAGAATATATCATTTTTATTTAAACATTTTTGAAGGACATTTGTTACACAATCATGCATTTCCAAATGGACGTGTCCTAAACGTGGGATTCATGCATCCTCATTAAATAGTACGTGTTTAGGCTTTTTTTTCATTCCAATAATAAGCTTAATTTTTAACCAGGGCACACTTCAGTTCTTTTATTTTTACCCTTCCAAATTTTTAACTAAACCACCATTAATTTCTCTACCCATTTTATGGTAGGTATGTCAAATTTCATTTTATGGCTAATTAGCAAACTCTGCTAGTATGTCAAAGGATAGTATGTTAGGCATTTAAACAAATGATTTAATATGTATACATTGACAGTATAATTGTTTTTTATATTGTCAGTAAATCATTTACCATTGATTTATTAACTATAATTAACTTTCAAACAAAAGTAATATAAGTCTTGATAATATGCTGACAGTGTAATTCATAAACAAAATATGTGACTTAACTAACTTAAATTTAATGAAGAAACAAATAATATAATACATTAATACACAAATTAAACAGTTTGAAGACTAAAAATTATAACTTTTTTTTTTGGGAAAAATAAGATTGTTTGTCATAAAAGTAAGGGATCAGATGTATAATCATGCCAACTTAAAGGAAATTTAGATCCAAACCTAAACGGTATAGAGCTGAAAATTAGTATTTGATGAGAGTTAGAGATGGCATATAGTTGAAGAACAACATGTATAAGCTTGTCAAATCAACATCTTATGTTATAAATTTACAACTATTATACTTCCTATGTGACAAAAGTTAGGAGCAGACAGAAATAGGTTAGAAGAATTTCCGGGTTTTGCTATATATAGTTATAACTTGTAAGAGTAACTAAGAAGAAGATAGATACCTTTCCCCCGCTATGTATGGGTACAAGACACGTTAAACCATGTTCATCAACACGTTCTTCGTTTAGTTTCACTCTTTCAGACATTAAACATCTATTATTTGCAAAAGAAGAAGAAACTAATGTCTTATTTTATGTTATTGAATATGCACCACTTCTTTATGTAAGTTATCATTATCTTTAAATTTAATTGTAATCAAAATGTAGGATATTCAGTGATGCAATCTATTAGTTTTGTGAAACTACAGCATTAAAAAAATGAAGTTTAGACTGCAAATTTAATATGAAAATAAACTCATCATTTGAAACGGGAAATAATCCCAATGATCATTTTGAAAATATAAAATAACATAGAAGACTTATTTTAAGAAAAACATACAAGACCAACTTAAACACACACAAAACTTAAGAAAATGACTCTAATACTTAAAAAAAAAACAAAAGAGTCTACCAAGAAAATTGACCAAATGAGTCGTTAAAGCTCTTCAAAACTCTACTTTCTCCGTTCCTGTCTCTATATCTCAATCCAATCACTCTTTATTAACAAATAAAAATAACACTTTATTTTAATTTTATTTTTTAAAAATAAATATTAAATCCATGTGTTTAAATATAAATGATGTGGGACAGAATTGGGAACACCATTTCGGGAAAGGTGATCCATATGAGAAGCTTCAAAATAAAATTTCATTATGAAGTGTGGGTCTTATAATACATGTAGAAATGTAGGATTAAAATGAGTGACCGATTTGATTCAAGACCCAAGCCCATTTTGGATTTTGAAACTGATCGTATTTAATCAGAGCCCATATACTGTCTTTTGCGTATTTGATACGGTGACTATATTTTCCAATCAAATTTTTAGTGTATGAAACACACATATCTTTATATTGATGGTTTTATCGTACAACCTGTGTTAAATCTTTAAGCTACGCATAAGTATTACATATTATAACTAATTAGATAAGTAGGAAATGAATTTTTTCTATGCTAGCTATCATTCTTTGAATAGGAAAAAATATTTTTATTGAAAGTGCAAAAGTTTTATACATTTACATTGCATCATTCATTATTAACTTTTAATTATCATTTATTTTATAAAAAAATAATATATAATAAATGATGGATTATGTAATGACCGTATAAATTTTTTACACTAATAATATATAAATATTAATTTTTCTTTTAATTAATTTTATTGAAATCCTTTAAAATTACTAACCTAATAAAATTTTAACTTTATTTGTTATTTATTTATCAATATAAAATTATTAATTATAGTAATTAAATAAGCACACTGTTAAGCAACAAACAATTATAAATTATTAAATATAACAGCTTGTAATAAAATAAATAATTAATATTAAATTCATAGTTATTTATTTAATTATATATGTAATTTGGTGAAATTAATATTGATTATTTCAAATATTTATTATTTATAATTATTTATTTTACATGGTAGAATTGTTATTAATTAATTATAATTTTTTATTTATAATTACGAGTATGTATTTTAGACTTTTAGTGTTATGTATTAATAAAATTTGATGGAAATACTTGAAATATTTGAAATACTTGAAATAGATTTTTAAAATTAATTTTTCAACATTATAAGCTCTATTTTTAAAAATTATAAGCTTGACTTTTTAGGCAATGACTGAATTAAGTGATGATTAAGTGATGATTAAGTGATGATTAAGTGAAAAGTACAAGTTTCCTTAAATTAAATACATGAGCATTGAGTCATTGTTGACCATAGATGGCAGTGGCTTACAAAGCAAATGCCTCACATCACCAACCCACCATTTATCTCATTTATCAATCTAGATTTTCTAGAAGGTTGAGTATTAGAGGGAATAAAACAAGTATCATAAGTATATTTTTAACGGCTAATATTTTATACTATTTTGAATAAAATAATAATAAATTTCTCATTTGCCTCATATTCATCAAATAATGGATTCTGTGCAACAATATTAACCGTTAACATTCACACACCCATCACTTCAACCTTAACCCCCTCTCTTTCTTTGTTTCTGCCACGACTTTCCCTCGGGTTCTAGCCATTCTGTCCCTCTTGTTCGCTCTCTATTGTGGCCTTGACCCATTTCATCACAGCCCCATAACCAACTTCCTTAATTTCGAGGCTAAAAAGGTTGACATGCCCCCATGGTCCCATGTTCCAACGGACCAAGACAAACATAACTTGTTGCAAAAGTCAGAGATTAAGTTCCTTAACCAAGTTCATGGACCATAAAGCCTTGTCTTTGACCCTCTTGGTCGTGGCCCTTACACTGGTGTTGCTGATAGCACAGTTCTCTTCTGGAATGGAAACTCTTGGCTTCCCTTTGCTTTTACCTCTCCCAACAGGTCACATTTCTCTTCTCTTTGATAAATATAATATTTTTCCATTCCATTTTTCATTCTTCACGTCTATTAGAATCAACTACGATTTCTTCTTGTCATAGTACTGGCCTTATTTGCTTTTGGTCATAAATTCATTACTCAAATTAACTTGAGGCTTACTTATATGTATATATACATTTATTGGCTTGACTATTAGAAAGTAAAGAATAAAAGAGATGAATGACGATATCAAACTTGTTGTGGGAAATATTTGAATGTAAAAAAAGGTTGAAATCAACAACATTGTTAACTTGTTACAGATATGGTGATATATGTTACTTCCATGATTAAGATACTGCATTTCTTCAGTCTTTATAGCTTTTATAATTCTGGTTTGATCATACCACAATCAGTTGTGTTGGATGAGCAATCTAATCACTTAGCTTAGCAAGAGTTCGTTAAATCGTATGAAGACTTCACTTTATCTTAGTGCCTTAGGCTCTTAGCCACAATAACGTTTTAAAATAATTCATTGGTTTCTGATAGCAATTATCTGCTGATTTGGTAAAATGAGTTCTTCTTTGATCAAATGGTAAAATCAGATTATTAAGGATGAAAAGTAAATCAGTATAGAGACTATTTCAAATCCATCATAACTGTGTTCATAATTTTACTTGATCCCTATATTCATAATTTGAAGATGCTAATGGAATGATGAACACAAGCAATTCTTCCAGTCTTTTTTTTCTCTTTGTTGGACTCTAATTTTCTACTTTTCACTTCATATTCTGTCATATTGTTGCAAGATGCAGCCTCCTTGTAATATAACTGACCGACTTTACATATTACAGTCTCTACTTCATAAAAAGTTTGAGCACGAATCTTTATAGTGTGTTTCGTGGCTATTGAATTTTAAATTTTGGATCAATTGAGTGATGTCTATTCTAAACATTTTCTCTTCATCGATTTCGTGTCTGCATATGTATGCAATACCGTATGATTGAATGGTGATGATTTATCTTCTATCTCCATTTTAAACACAGGTCAGAACTATGTAGTCGTGTAGCGAATGCATCGCCATTTAGTTATGTGAAAACTGAGCACATCTGTGGAAGACCTTTGGGACTCAGATTTGACAAGAAAACAGGTGATTTATATATTGCAGATGCATATTTCGGGCTGTTGAATTCTGAAATACGAATATTATTGTTTCATCTGTACAGGGACTTCATTCAGCTGGTATTCTCCGGGGATGATAGTGGCAGGGTTTTGAAATACAACCCTGCCACCAAGGAAACCACAGTTCTTGAAAGGAACATTCAATTTCCAAATGGAATTTCCTTGAGCAAGGATGGGTCCTTCTTTGTCTTTTCTGAAGTGGTTGTTGGCAGGTAAATCTTGTAATGGGCATTCGATTTTATGTATAATGCAGGACTCTTTGTAGAGAAATTCTTAGGTGCTCACAGAGTCACAGAGCAAGCCAAATCTCTTGTTTTATACTACAGATGTGTTTCACACTATCACCCTACTTATGTCGGCAATCACTATTTCCTACTTTTACTACATATTTAATGTTAGGGTCTTGTTAAAGAGTGCCCTAAGGTCACTCTTTAAGGAATACAAGAAGAGTGAATTAGCATTGGAAAACAAAGTCTTGCACCACTCTTATGTTAAACATATCATTTCCCAATGCGAAATCACTATTTTTTGCTTTCTTAAACAATGCCTCAAGAGCAGTTGTTAACATTCTCCTTAATGTTATAGCTAAAGTGATACATATACATTGATAAATAGCAAGAGATTTTGCTTGCTTCACGGGATACTTAAGAGTTTCACCCCTTTGCATAGTTCTTTCCTATTTATCCATATTTGAACCATCTGTAATGTTATAGTCTGCATGAGGAAGGTTATCATTTCCCATGTTAGAAGTCTTATGTCATGAATTCATGTTAATGTAAAACTTCCTTCTCTACATCACTTCTTATTCTACAGGTTGCGTCGATACTGGCTGAAAAGAGATAAAGCTGGGACTTCCGAGATTTTCGCCATCCTCCCGGGATATCCTGACAATGTGAGAGTCAATGAAAATGGTGATTTTTGGGTGGCACTTCATTGTAGAAGGAATATGTATGCTTACCTTCATGGTCTCTACCCAAAGATTAGGAAAGCCATATTGAAGCTCCCTATAGCAGCCAAGATTCAATACCTGCTTCATATCGGAGGATGGCCACATGCAGCCATTGTTAAGTATAGCCCAGAAGGTAAAATTGTGCAGATATTAGAGGACAATCAGGGGAAAGTTGTTAGAGCAGTGAGTGAAGTGGAGGAGAAGGATGGTAAACTTTGGATAGGAAAACAACTTGACATCAACCAACTAAGTTCTCCCCCCACCAACCCATTTTAAGGCAAGCTCTTTTTTTCTGCTGGGGTGATACCAAGATATGGATGTCATGCATATATATACATATATATATATATATATATATACCTATTTTAATAAGTTCTCGCAATGGACATACAGTACTTGCAAAAATTTCCAGTTTTGAATAATGTATACACATTATCAGGTAACCAATTGTATTCAGTGTAAAGTTCTTGAAAAACACATATTCATGGCTTTTAATTTTCTCTATTGAACAAGAATTCCACTTATATTCTTAGGAGTTAGGAGGCATATGCTTGGGTTCATTATCAAGTTCACCTACTGTGATTATGTTTCTTACTATTTTATTACAACACAAGTAACAAACAAGTCGTTGAATTCATATACAGTTTCATTGACTTCACACAATACAAATCCGTTTTGGAAATGTTGATTGAGTTTATAGCAAGTACCCACGTTGTTGTACATCACTATGCTGTTGTTTTCAACTTGATTATTTTATTCCAGAATGTTTTCTGTATACCCATGCTCAACAGTTTCCAGGTTTATGACACAAGTACCAGTATTCTGTGTTGAATAATGAATCATAGCTTCTATAATCCTTTTCATTCTTCACATGCCATCAAATCTTTTATTGTGATCAGGAATTCAATTTTCAATGTCTGCTCTTTAAACAAAAATTTGCATAGAATATCCTAGGTATATGTGAGGTGAAGGAACATATTAGATATATAAAACTATTCAAATTCCTTTACTTAATACTGTAAGATTTTGGGATAATTAATCCTGGACAAGCCTAAATTAGTTTGCTAATGTCTTAAACCATATAAAACGTAATGTAGAGAGCTTTTATACTGGTTTGTTTGATTGGTGTCATGAAAATACCCGGTATAGTCATAAACATTTAGTTTTCTTTCATCCACTTTATTTCTTTAATAATACTTTCACCTGCTATATTAAATAGTTGTTGTTCTGTCTTATCTTAATGGAGGTGTACTACTTCTGAGGATATTGGGCAGGAAATAGGAAATCTCTCATTCCAATTTTACAGTTTGGCCACATTGGCTTTAGAGGCTAAGTTAATTAGGTGGGAAAAGAAAAAGAAGATTGAAGGTTCTTAAAACAGTTGGCCTCTTGCTGGATTATAATGCAACATTTTACCTTCTACATGTTATCCAAAATTAAGAAAAGTTCTTACTGTTTCCAATATGCTTTAGGATCATTACTCAAGTGCATGGTGAAATTGATATAACGATAAGTTTGTTGTTTAGTGATCACGAGGTTATGAGTTCAAATTTTGAAAATAATATCTCTGCTTGTGGAGGTAAGGTTGCATATATTTGTGATTCCTTAGCCCTACTAACTACTAAGTGGGAAGAGAAATATGGCATATTCAAACTACTCCACATTGGCAGAAAAAGGTGATTTCTTTTTACTGAATGATACCAAATCTTTCTTACTCACCAAGAAAATATAAAACTGAAAAATAGACAGAAGTAGATATGGGAATCATCCTAAATGATTTCTTAGGCATAAGGGTTGATTTATCACATGGCAAGTATTTGATTCCGAACCATCAATATCTATGTAGGTTGATCTGATCCCTGATCTTATTTCAAACATTGCCTGAATTTTTTCCTAAGCTACTTATAAGCCATGTGTAAATTCCCCTCCCATTACTTTGTGATGTTATTGAGCTTGACAGAGACATCAATGTGTTGGCTTACCACATTTACCACCATTATTCTACTTATATATGCAAGTAGTTGATCATAAACCCATGAACACATCCTTGAATCATGTCCCTTATATGAAATAATTATTTTTCTGAGTCTAATTATTATCATAAGTTTAATATCTATGCACTATCCTCACATTAATGAGTGGTCTCGATAAAAAGAGGAACAATAAAGGGTCAAGAGAAAGATGAATTGAATGGCATAAAATGTCATATTACAGTAAAGAATCATTTTATTATAATGTGTTTCCATTTCCATTTCTTGCGTAAAAGTACTTATTGAATTGATACAGGTTCCCTGCTTTTCTGAATACACAACCTTTTCACCCCACCAACACAATCACCTAACAAATTGTAATGGTGGTAAGAATTGAATCTAAATTACACATATATGCATTGCATTATGAGGAGACTTGAGAAGCTTATGTCCCAATTTCATTAAGAAGAAGATAGAAAGAAAGAAAAACATGACAAAAACGTGGGAAAACCAAACCCTTAGCAGCAGCATCTGCTAAACACTCAAGAAACATAGATTTCATATTCAGTTGACTTTTTACATCTTTGGAATTTCCATTAAACATGTGTATCTGCATTAAGACAAAGTGTGTAAATAAACAATCTTAAAGTAAATTAAGAAAGCTAAAATTCAATTTGATGGCAAATAATAAAAAGGGTGGCCCACAACACGAGATTTAGTAGGGTCTAAGGAAGGTAGATGTATACAGCCTTACCCCGTAAGCGGTGAGGTTGTTTACAGAAATTTGATGGCAAATAATAAGCTCATAAATGTATTAATCCAAACACCCCCTAACCTAAAGAAATACCAAGTGGGTGTCACAGTCACTAGCTCAGAGACTTAATGGCCTGCATTATTGGGGTTTCAGACCAACCACCAAACCCACATAAATGTGTCTATGTGGAACATACGGAGAAAGAGATGAAAGTTGTCATGCACGAGCAATAAAAATATTCTTTGATACTTAATCATTTACTCAAAGTAAAGAAGAACTAGTTATAAAGGAACATGAAATAACTCAAATAAGAAGTAAATCTCACTTTTTTAACGAGTCTTGCTAGCATCCATATGAGGGACTCTTTATTGGCAAGAGGTGAAGCTAGAATGCTGTCCAATGGTTCCTAGCATCCAGCATGTTGCTTCCATCAATTTTCCTGCGATTTCAAACAAACTTGAGCTTAAAAAAACTATGGGAAGTGATGTTTATTTACCATTTTATAATGAATAAAAAAAGCAACAAAACCTTACCAAATCTCACATATTTTTTTCTTATATTATATATATCAGCATGTCAAAGGAGATATACAAAAAAAAAGAAGACTGGATTATTTAACAAGACAGATAGACTTTGATGTTTATCTACCAAGAAAAACAAACGTAAGACTCATTCTAACAAGATGATTAACACATAGCTAAGCTAATTTTGTATCTATTATTGTCATATGTCATTCACCACTTTCCTCTTCATTTTTTGTGTGGAATGCCATCACTTTCAATTAATTTCCACTTGAGTACATTCCTAAGAATGTGATGCATGGTAAGTACTATTTCAATGTTTGGTTACCATGCTTGATTGTTATAAAATATTAGAAGGAATATGATTGATCATCTAAAAATACCCTTGAATGAAAAATAATAGAAGGAAGGAGGATGGTATGAAATGTCTATCACTCTATCCACAATTCCCACCTAAAAGGTGGAAATCCAAAATTACTCCCTACTTTATATTTTCATATTCAAGACTGTTATTTTTCCTCCGCGATTTTTTTTTCTTTCAAATCTTCTACCATGACATCTCACATTCCAATCTTCTTAGTGAAACCTATTTTTCTATGAAAGCATGACATCTCACATTCCAATCTCCCATATGTATTTCATGGCTCTAAGCCTCACCTTTCGCTTTTTCCTGTCCAAAACTCAACTCATAAACGAACCTAGAAGAAGCAAGAAGTTATAACCATGAGAGTACCATGTAAATATGATTTGTAGTTACTAAATGAAAGATAATTGTCACTGGTGAGAAAAATAAGCAAACAAAGGACAATAAAATTTCATTATCAGAGCCAACTAACATTTGTTCCATCATGATCAGCTCAAACTTTCTAGGTGCCACTTTTGATTCAAAAGAATTCATTATAGGTCTATTTGGACTTGGATTTTGGAGGAAAAGATAAAGGGAAAACTTCACTCATCTCATAATTATATTTCATGGTTTGTGATACTTTCCCTCAGACAACCAACTAGCATATAGAACATATGTAGGAAACCACTTCCTTATAGTTTGTTCGTTAAAGAAGCCAAACCCACTATTTTAAAGTCTTGACTCAGTTTCTTAAAGAATTGTAGTTTCCACATTAATTCTTTGCATTTTCTAACGATCAAGCCTAACACACCTAATGAACCAAATGAGAACAAGCAAAATAACATAACACTACAACCTCAACGATACATCAAGTCTCCACACTTTAGAAAAAATTCTCAGATATACAATTATTCGAAAACACCCTATATATCAATACTCTGTAATTTTATTCTCCTCCAAAGAATCCAAGGTCAAATTAAACAATTGTAAGTTGTAACTCTAGTGATTACAATTTCAACCTCCAAGCTCCAACAACAAGGCTATAAGAACTAACATCCACTTTGACTGTCAAAAGTCAAAACCAATGGCATGAACAATCATCTAAGCAAATAATTCAACAATTCATCAAACTTAAACTCAAGAAAATTGCATCAAACCAAACAAACCACATCTTTATCACCTTTTTTCCATGACTTAAAAAACACCCAAAGAAACAATAAAAGTAAAAGTGAATCAAAAGCAACTAACCTCTTCTCTGCTTGACCACAACCTTAGCGGGTTGACCCGTTTTAACCCGGGTCACATCCTTCACCTCCTCTAAAGGAAGCAACACCCCATCAATCCCCTGAACAGAGATCCGGCCGTCGGTATAAATATCCGGGTCGAATAAATAAGCCGAACCATCACCGTCTCCGAATTTAACCGACCCATCAGCCTCCTGAGCTACCACCTTATGTGGCACACGGAGTGTATCATAATGAACCTTCCCGAACCTTCTAACAGAATTATACATGCTCTCTTCGGTTTGATACTCCGGTATGAGATGGTAATACATGATTTGTTCGGGTGAACCCGGTTCACTCAATTGGTCTGTTGTTAATTTGGCCATTGCTTCATCGTTAGGAGCCAGAACCGTTAAAACGTAACCCTCCGATACTAACCGCCCCATCTCGGTGGCGAGTGATGTCAGGTTTACGAGAATGTCCGCCATCTCGTTGTAACCGCCGTAATGGAGTAGGGTTTGGATGAAATCCTTCACCTGAGCTTCGCCGTTGAAATGGTGGTGAGGCCCTCCGGGACCCGGCGCAGGTGCCGGAGATATTGCTGGCCCTGGTGCTAATGCGTCAGAGATTGGTAGCGCCGGTTGAGAACCGGGGTTTGACGGTGGGACTGGTTTCTTGAGGCGGTGGGTTCTCGGGTCCACTTCAGGTGCTCCTTCGGGTTTCACGGCGGATATTGACCGTAGGCTACGGCGGCGGTTGAAGTCGTCTTGGACGGAGCGTGGGACAAGGAGGTGGTCAATGCCGTGGATAACTCCGTCGGGTCGAGTCACGGCGTCGGGGTGTGTAATACAAGCGCCGTCGACAGTCCACTGAGTGTCGGTGGTTGTGGAATTGGTTTGAAGGCGGAGATGGTGGTGATCGCCGGCGAGAGTGCGGTGTCGGGCTGACCCGGTTTTGGATCCGATTCGGGTCGGGATTATATGTGACATGAGAAGAGTTTGGAGGGAATTCAGATTTCGAGGTTCTAGAAGGAAACGCTTGAAATCTGGGTCAAAAAAAGCTTGATTTTTGGGGGCGAAAATGGTAATATTGTGAGCTGAAACAGTGTCTTCAAGTTTCTGAAGCAGCATGGCCTTTTCTACAAGCTCAGCGAGTTCAGTGTAATGAGAGTCTAACAGAGCAACAAGGATAGAGTTAGAGTTGATCTGAGACTGAGACTGAGACAATGATGAGATTGAGAATGTGGTAATGGGAAGGAAGAAGAGAATGGTGAAGATGGCATGGATGATGGTAATGGCATCCATGGCCATTTTCAGGAAATGGACACAGCAGAAGAACAAGGTAAATAGACAGAGAGACAAATTCAAGAAAGCTAACTACGTATGTTATGTGTTTGTCTCTGCCAGATACTGTTTTGCTTACTTGCTTTGTTTATGTGCACTTTGAGTTTTTGCTTTGGTTTTGGTGGGTTAATAATATGTTCATGTTTTTTGCTCTCTTAATCACATTCAAAGCCTTTTAGTTGTCTTCTTGTTAATTCATTCATAATTGGACTATGATTAAGCGTCTAATCATTAATCGCAATTGTCTTAAACTAACACACTTGCTCACATGCTAATGAAAAATTTAGGTAAATTGTATTTCAAGTAAAACATGTTTTATGATTCATTCTTTTTATTGACAAATATTAATATATTAATATTATTTCTCATCAATCATTCTATAATACTTACATTTCCATTTCATATTTCAAAACATCTCATTCTCTAACACTACTATTCCACTAACATTATATCCTTATACCAAACTTATACTAATATTATTCAATTGATTATGAAGATATTAAGAAGTGTTACTCAATTAAGTAAATCAGGTATGATGCTACTATATATCTAGTTGTAGCTGGGTAAATCAATGAGTGTCGGTTGCTCTGTGGAAGTATTGACCACGTGGCATTATTTTATTAAACATGAAGAAGGGAATGGTGGGGCCAGAAGCAAGAACTAAATCGAAGTGGGGTAGCAGATGGGTCCCACCATTCAAACAATACATAATATTATTTGTTTGTGGGAATTTATTTAATAGACTTTAGATAAAAAGTTGAAGAGATTTGGTAGAGAAGTTGGAAAGAAAATAAAGGATTCACCTATTTAAAGATATATCGAACAAAAATGTTAAATATATGGAGGGTGACATATCTCCCACCCTTACCATAGGGCTGTTAGTGTATCTATTTGAGCTTTCTTTACTTCGTTTTCACTTTTATCTTTCTTATGAAAGGTTCAAAAGAGGTCCTGTCCTAATCTCTAAAAAGCTCGAAATTTGATTTATGTGGAAATTATAAATCTTTGGATTATTAATGAAAATGAATCTTTGGATTATTAATAAAATCTAATACTGTTAGTGTAAAGATTTATACAAGACACACATCATTCATTGTTCATTTTGATTATTTTTTCTGAAAAGTCAAAGATTATTAAACATTAATAGTGGATGATAAAGTAACAATGTATAGAACTCATACATTGTCAATATATACATCTTTTTCAGATAATATATGCATGGTTTATCAAGTTATTTATTTACAGCACCATATCCCATCATATATACATGCTTAGTCCCCACTGGTTACATTTCTTTCCCTTCCTCTTAACTGATAGTTATTTATTGTTTCGAGTTAAACCTTAATTATAATAATGTAAAGATATTACCATTTACATTAACCATAAGTTCAAAGTAGAAGTAAGACAGCGAAGACAATAGTAATATAGTATGCACATGCCATGAAAGGAGAAAGAAAGAGTGTCTGGAATGACTATACTATAAGTACTTTGTACCTAAAAAGTGCTTAAAATGAGTAATGATTTTAGATATAAAGGACGAGTGGGATAGATTAGACAGGTATTTATATTTCTATAATCAGTATAGTTAAGGGGTGTGGTAAAAGAGTTCATTATATTTTAGTCTCAGTAACAATTATTTCTTTTTATCACAATATTAAATGAGTTTGGTCTTCTGTCGCCTTCAACAGTTAGGTAGGAGAGGTGCTTAGGCAGAAAGTATAAAGTACTGTTCCCTCCCTTCTCCATCAATAATTTATTGTTCCAAAATATATTCTAAATTATATTTAAAATCAATGAAAATATAATATATAATTTATAAAAAAAAATTCTGTTTTCCTTCATTAGGATTGATTGGAAAATGATTTGGGACACATATCTTTTTCTTCCTTTCTCATGATGTGTGTCTTGTTCCATCTCATCCCTCCTCTTGCAAAATTGTCGGTGCCACTAATCATTTAGACACTTATAATCATTTTAATATTTGGTTTTCATTTTAGAGAAGTGGAAATTATGCCCATTAATTCTGTCTTATATGTTTCTATCTTTTTTATAAATGTATTTTGGTCCTTTGTTTTATTTTTAATCTCAAAAGTTTATTACATTAATGGTATAAAACTGTGACAGACATTAATTCTTTAACCAAAAGTATCACACGGTTTGTTATATTTTTGCATCTTTTTACATTTAAGAATTTTGAGACTCCATTGCATATTTTTATCATTGGAGGATTACAGATATTTTTTAATAAAAGTTCATCAACACCAACCAGTTAACAAAATTATCCCTGATTTAGATCACTTCACACACTTATAAGTTAAATAATTTTTGTATATCATTTTGCTATAAAGTATAAACAATATACTTCGTCAAAACGAGTGTGCTTACTTTTGATTGTCGTGTTATACCTATGTATTTTATAATTTTGTGAGAATGGACGTCTCACTTGTTTTATATATGCCTTTGTTTAGGTGTGCCGTGTGCCTTGTCTTATGCGATTTCCCCCCACTCTATAATGCTTTTGTAAAAGAGAATAGTATCTCATCTTTAGAGTTGATAATTTTCCTTAACTTCATTTAGTTTTTGACATGCATCTTATTTTTATTTTTATAATATATTTTAAAATAAAAACTTTTAAAAGAAGAGAAATAAAATACATGTCAAGTACTAAGTAGAGTTAAAGAAATAAATTATCTTCTAATATGATAAAATATTTTATTCTATTATTAAAAAGAAGGTTTAGGGGGAGAGGGGATTTGCAATGTACAACCTATAATCATTTAGGTTTTGTTTGGTTGACAAGAGAAAATGAGAAGAGAGAAATAGGCGAGAAAGAAAAAATGTGAGAAAGAGAAATATATTAGATTTTTGTGATGTTTGGTATAAGAGAAGAATGAGAGAAAATGAATAGAAAGAAATATTTTCGTCTCTTTCTCTTTTGTTTGGTTGGATAGAAAATGAGAAGAAAGTAATGATATTGTCATTCAAATTACAAAAATGACTCTAGAATAAATAAAAGAGACAGAAAAATGTTGTTTTATTATTAATTAAAAATAAATGTTATAATTTTAAATTATAAATTTTATTGTAATTTTAATTAACATGTTTAATTGATATGGTTTGCGACATAGTTTAGGACACAATTTAACAACGTATCATTGTTCAACTAAGGCTTCTTTTTCTCTTCTCACTTTCTCCTCATAAATGGAGGGAAAGAAATTTTATGGGTCCATCACTTTTTTCTCCCCTCTCAACCAAAGGGGAGAAACTCTCCATTTCTCTTCTACTTCTCTCTCCATCTTTTCTCTAACTCTATCCGACCAAACTCAACCTTAACCATATGTACATGTTGAAATTAACCATGATGAAGTTAACAGTGATGTAATCAGCCCAAGAACAAGCCCAAGAGCAAGCCCAAGGCAAAGCAACACTTCCACAACTCGGCAACAAAACTTTCCCGTTTTAGAAACTTTTTGAAATTCGGTTTTCTGTTAAGTCTGTTATTTTCCAGTTTTGGATATCTTTTTCTGTTCTTTTCTTTTCTTGATCTCTTGCATAAGAGCCTTATAGTATATGTTCATTATGTTCCCTTTGTAATCAATCCAATTCAATTTCAATAAAACAATTCATAGAGGTTATACATTGAATTCAAAGAGTGTTCCTTCTTAAAGCCTTCATGCTTGGATATACAGCAGCAATTCAGTTTCTGCATACTGGTTCATTTGTTTCAGCCACGGATTGGTAAGTTTCACATGGTATCAGAGCAATATACCCTAAAGAATCACGCTGTGCAAATCACTACAACCCAAAATTATCGAGTTCCCTTCTTTGTAAGTACCTTTCCTATCAATAGCAACCTTCTTTTTTCAGATCTCCTACCTCCTTTATGGCTAATCAACTCATAAACCCAATTCTTGACCCTACAAGCCCATACTACATGAACCCCAACGAAAATCCAGGAGCAGTTATCGTATCTTCATTATTGAATGGAGAAAACTACCATTCTTGGTCAAGAGCCATGATCATGATCCTAGAATCCAAAAACAAGATGGAATTCATTGACGGAACATTGCCCAAACCACCTCTACATGACCAAATGTATGCCGTTTGGAAAAGATGCAACAACTTAGTAGTATCATGGCTTAATAGGTCAATAGAACCATCCATTGTGCAAAGCATTCTGTGGATGGACAGTGCACAAGAGATCTGGAATGATTTGAAGGAAAGATATCACCAAGGAGACATCTTCAAGATTTCAGAACTCATTGGAGAAATGCATTCCATCAAACAAGGAAATGCTTCTATTGACAAGTTCTACACACAAATGAAAGGACTATGGCAACAATTGGATAACTATGAGCCCATACCACCTTGCTGCTGTGAAATTAAGTGTCATTGTGCACTAATACCCACTATAAAGACATACGGAGAAAATGAAAATATAATTTGCTTTCTCAGAGGATTGAATGATCAATTCTCTTCAGTAAGGTCACAAATTATGCTCATGGATCCTCCCCCCCCCCCCCATCAACAAGGTGTTCTCAATATTGATCCAACAGGAAAGACAAATGCTAGTTGAGGAACCAAGGTTTTCCATTAACCTGTCTAGTAACAACTATGACAGTAGACAAAGAGGCAGGGGAAGGAACATCAGAGGATCGTCTAGTGGAAGATTCAACACACAAACAAGATTTGGAACTATTGCAGGAGGAAGAGGTAAGAAGATATGTACATAGTGCCAGAAGACAGGACACACCATTGATGTGTGTTACAAGAAGCATGGCTTCCCCCCAAGCTACTCAACAGGGTCAAACAATGTTAACTGCTATTCAGGCATGGATCAATGTATTGATGAGCCAGAAAGCATATTAAAGACAGACTTGAAAGAAGACAAAATTGACTCAGGATCCCTCTTTACACCAGCCCAACACAATGCATTAAAAGACCTGATTCAAGAATCACTGACTCAAGGAATACATAGCACAAACTTGATCAATTCCACCATAACATCTGTGTCCAACAGTGATCAATCAAATTCAGGTAAAACTTTCACTTGCTTATCTAACATAGGTAAGTCTAACTCATGGATTCTTGATACAGGGGCAACAGACCATGTCTGTCACACCCTCTCACTTTATCACAATTACACGAGGATCAAACCTCTCTCCATCACTTTACCAAATGGCAACCATGTGATTGCCAATTACTCTGGAACCATCATGTTCTCTGACTCACTTTACATTACCAATGTTCTATATGTACCAATTTTCAATTTCAATCTTATATCAATATCAAAACTCACAACCTCCCTAGGCTGCACATTAACCTTTTCAACTAATCACTGTCAAATTCAGGACCTACACTCCTTGAAGATGATTGGTACAGCTGATCTTAAAGGAGGCTTGTATGTGTTGAATGACTCCAGCAAAAATTACACTGCACCTCACAATATCAATGCTTACACTATCTATGATGATTGTAATGTTTGGCACTCTAGATTAGGCCATTTGTCTCATGACAAACTGAATCATATGCAATCTGTTTTTCCTTTCATACATTGTAATAAAACAATTGATCCTTGTAATATTTGTTACTTAGCTAAACAGAAAAGATTGCCATACACTATTAGCACAACTAAATCTACTTCTGCTTTTGACTTGATTCACATAGACATATGGGGACCTATATCTACCCCATCTATTTTTGGACACAAGTATTTTTTGACAGTAGTAGATGATAAGACTAGGTTCACTTGGATCTTCTTTATGAGACAGAAAACTGAGGCCACTCCCATTGTCAAAGGATTTGTATCCTATGCTGAAAACCAATTTAATCATAGGATAAAAACCATTAGAAGTGACAATGGAAGAGAGTTCTTAATTAAGGATTTCTACCTTGACAAAGGAATAGAGCACCAAACATCTTGTGTTGAAACACCCCCAACAAAATGGCATTGTAGAAAGAAAACACCAACACATACTTGGAGTGACTAGAGCCCTTCTTTTTCAATCCAACATACCAACCTGTTTTTGGAATTATGTTGTAGCCCATGCAACACATTTAATTAATAGGCAACCCACCAAGTTTCTGTCCAACAAATCACCCTTTGAAGAACTGCATCAAACTTTACCTGATATTCGAAATTTAAGGGTCTTTGGTAGCATGTGTTATGCCTCAACCTTAGTATCTCATAGGACTAAGTTTGCTCCTAGGTCCAAACAATGCATCTTCATAGGTTACAAGCAGGGAACAAAAGGATTTATTCTACTGGACATCAAGACCAATGAGGTATTCATATATAGAAATGTAGCATTCTTTGAGCACATTTTCCCCTTTCACAATAAACCTAGTACTGAATCATCTGTTAACAACAATGATGCCCCAATCCTGCCAATTAGCCAGACAGACATATTCTCATACTCAGTGTCTGAGTACAATGGTCCACCCCATCAACATCACTGCTGACCCTGGATCCAACCGAACCATAAACAATGATCCACCCATTAACATCACTACTGACCCTGGATCTAACCGAGCTATGAGCACACCTCAAAACCAAACTACAGAAGTTAGACAATCCCAAAGGATCAAGAATCTTCCTGCCTACTTAAGAGACTATCATTGTTCTCTTTTAAACCAAGCAAACCACATTGACACCAGAAGCCAATATCCTATCAGTGACTCTGTCTCATATGATCATCTGTCACTCAACCACAAACAATTTTCCCTGTCAATAACCATCAACCAAACTCCCACCAATTACACTGAAGCAATTAAGTCTGAGTGTTGGAGGGATGCTATCAACATTGAACTGAATGCTTTAGCCAAGAACAATACTTGGATCCTAACACCTCTACCACCTCACAAAAGGGCTATAGGGTGTAAGTGGATATTCAAAATCAAACATCATGCAGATGGTTATATAGAAAGATACAAAGCGAGACTGGTTGCCAAAGGCTTCACTCAAACCGAGGGGGTAGACTACATAGACACCTTTAGTCCAGTTGTGAAAACAACCACTATAAGGGTCCTCCTATGTCTTGCTGCCTTGAATAACTGGCATCTGCAACAGTTGAACATCAACACAGCATTTCTTCATGGTGACTTAAAAGAAACTGTCTTCATGAAGCCTCCACCAGGTCTCAACATTCCAGATCAAAACCTTGTTTGCAAAATTCAGAAATCCATTTATGGATTAAAGCAAGCAAGTAGGCAATGGCATGACAAACTCACCAACACATTGATCCAAATTGGTTTTTCTAAATCCTTCTCTGATCATTCTCTCTTTATTATGAACACTAACACTGGCTTTACAGCCATTTTGGTTTATGTTGATGATTTAATCTTAACAGGCAATGATCTAAATCAGATCAATCACACCAAATCTGTTTTGCACAACAAATTCAGCAACACAGACCTTGGAGACTTTAAATTTTTTTTAGGTATGGAAGTGGCAAGATCCAAACAGGGCATAATGCTTTACCAAAGAAAGTATACTCTGGAGCTTCTTCAAGAAACACGATTCCTTGCAGCAAAACCAGCTTCTACACCAATGGTTTACAATACGCCCATCCATTCTTAACTAGGCACTCCCCTTCATGATGCCACCTCCTACAGAAGATTGATGGGCAAACTATTATACTTGACTCACACACGTCCTGACATATCCTTCTCAGTGGGATACCTAAGTCAATTCCTGGCATCTCCAACTGACCAACACTACAAGCATGCTACTCATATCCTTCGATACCTCAAGGCATCCCCTGCTCAAGGCATTTTCTTTCCAAGTCAAAACACCACAATCATTCAAGGCTACTCAGACTCAGATTGGGCCACCTGTTTAGACACAAGACGATCAGTAACTGGATGGTGCTTCTTCCTAGGAACTGCCCTCATTTCGTGGAAAAGCAAGAAGCAAAACACTGTATCTCGTTCCTCCTCAGAAGCAGAATACAGGGCCCTTGCCATGGCTGCCTGTGAAGCTCAGTGGCTTCTGTTTCTGTTTAGAGACTTAGGAATTCCTCACCCCAAACCGATTACCATCTTCTGTGACAATAACTCAGCTTTACACATTGCTGCTAACCCAATCTTTCATGAAAGAACAAAACATATCGATGTAGATTGTCATGTTGTTCGCGAAAGATTGAACAACAACATTATCCACCTTCTTCCAATTCACGCATCTCTACAATTGGCTGACATTTTCACAAAATCCCTCTCACCTTCACCTTTTCGATACATTACTTCCAAACTTGGCATTCTTGATATTCACATGCCAAGATTGAGGGGGTGTGTTGAAATTAACCATGATGAAGTTAACAGTGATGTAATCAGCCCAGGAACAAGCCCAAGAGCAAGCCCAAGGCAAAGCAACACTTGCACAACTGATCAACAAAACTTTCCCGTTTTAGAAACTTTTTGAAATTCGGTTTTCTGTTAAGTCTGTTATTTTCCAGTTTTGGATATCTTTTTCTGTTCTTTTCTTTTCTTGATCTCTTGCATAAGAGCCTTATAGTATATGTTCATTATGTTCCCTTTGTAATCAATCCAATTCAATTTCAATAAAACAATTCATAGAGGTTATACATTGAATTCAAAGAGTGTTCCTTCTTAAAGCCTTCATGCTTGGATATACAGCAGCAATTCAGTTTCTGCATACTGGTTCATTTGTTTCAGCCACGGATTGGTAAGTTTCACAGTACAAGATTCAAACCAATTCGATCAAAGTATCAAAAACATGTAAAATTGTCTACTATGTTATTTGTGAATCACTTTAACTATTGCACATTGACTATCTTCTTCTTATACAAAACAATCACACGTGTTTATGAGTTATTTAAAAAAGAAAAATATTTTATAGGCGAATGTGATATAAAAAGATAATAAAATATATTCTATCTAATATGAGAATAACATAATTGCTAAGAAGGTAATGAAATGTATTCTATCTGATAAGAGAATAACATAATTGATAAAGTATTGAGATACTATATTTAGAGTAAAAATTACTTTAATCCTTCAAAAATTTGCATATAACAATTTGGTCCATTAACCCTTGAAAACTTCAAAATAATTCCAAAAAATTATAAATATGAATCAAATAATTATTTTTAGCATTTTTATGATGTATGATAGTAATTATTTTGACTCTCGTTTATGATTTTTAAGTATTAGTTTATTTTTTGGAGATCAACTTAATACAAGTGAAAATTTATAACAAAAATGGGTATTTGAATGATGTCGATTAGAGAATGGAGATCATTGTCCTAATATTTGGTGTTCTATGATGTCACAATCCAATAAAATAGTATCAACTAATTAATAAAAAAATTATAAAAATAGAAAATAATTAAGATAGGATTGACTTTAGATTTGGGGATGAAAACTTCTTGAAACATATAACCCTTGTTCTCTAGTGGACACTCTATGTCGTTTTATTGTTCAGTTGTGCCTATAAGAGACCTTCTCATTATATATTGTGTTAACTTGGGTGGGCTAATTACCGACTCCCGGCCCATTTCCTTAGGATTTATTTCTCAAAATATACTCTTTAGGAAAACTAAACCCTTTTATTATCTTTTGAGCGTAAATTTTACACTCTGACAGTATAAAGATATATACACATACGTTTTATCATCCATCATTTATTTGAATTATGTTTTTTGAAAAATCAACAATAATTAAATATTAATATTGGATAATACAACGACAATGTATAAAACTCATACATTATTAGTATATATATGTTTGTCTCTTATCTTATTGTTCCAACATCTTATTTCTTATTTAGAATAAAAATTTGGTTGTTATTGTATTTCTTATTTATCAAAATATAAGTTTAAGGGAAATGCATAATTGGAAAGAATAAATGAAGTTTTGGACTATTATTATTTGAGAAAAAAATATATACTAACAATATATGAGTTTTATACACTGTTATTATATTATTAATCATTCATATTTAATTATTATTGACTTTAAAAATAATTTAAATGAATGATAGATAATATAGTGTGTATAAATCTTTACACCGAAAAATATATAGATATTATTCTTATTATTTTGAATAGATGACTTACCAAATTTATTGTGAGATTCAAAATATTGCAAATAGGGGTCTCTGGCTTACTTCAAACCCAGAAACAAATGAAGTATAAAACAATAAATATGATTATGAGTGAAGAATAAAACAAGCCTATCAAAATAATCAAATAGAAGGCATAACTTATTTACTATAAAATAAGTTAATTGACTGATTTATAAATTCGTTTCGGATGTAATTAAACATAATCTTAATATTGTAAAGTGGGTTTTGATTAATATGTCTAAATGTATTTTTTAAGAAGAGTAGCCATGAAACAAAAAAAAAATTGCAAAATTATTGTTCATAAAATGTAATAACCTATACCCATGACGCCATGACTGAATTTTTGTGAACAGCAAGTGAAAACTTGCATTTTTTTTCCTAATGAAGTTTAGGCATCAGGCTCAAGGGAATGAATGAATAAAGAAAAAACAAATCAAAATATATTTTACTAAAAGACAAATACCTTCAGTCATTTTACACTTTTTTCTATCATTTTCTTACATTTCACATTATAATATGTATATATATAATACTATATGCACGTTAATTTCCTTTCTCACGGCACCAAAGATGCTTGTAAAAAGAATTTATAAGACCAATTTATTACATAACTCTTTTTCCGCTGGCTTGAGCATTAAACTGTTTAGTTCCAAAACGTATTTCCTAATTGTTTTATCACACACTCATGGCCTGCTATTTGACATCACAGCCATTCGAGGCACTCACGTTATCTTTCATTTATACATAATAATTAAAGAGATGGAACGAAGTAAAAGAAATTTATGGGCCCACATGAGTTTTTTGTGGACTGTTTCCGTATCATACAGCTGCAACTCTACAAGCACGTAGAAATGAGTTTGGACTTTGGAGTACAAAAATAACAAAATTTTGACACAAACAAGGGAGATAAGGGTTGTTTAGTTTTATCATTGTCAATCAGTCACATCATTTTTCATTAATCATGCCACTCTAACTAAACAAAGGTGTCACCGCGTTTTTTATGTGTTTTGTTAGTTTGAGCATTACAAGTTCAATACATTTCTTAATATAACTCCTGGCTTCTCATTCTCATACCAAACAAAAAAAACATTTTTTAATACTGAATCCTTTTATAACTACTAAGTAAGGAGTCACATAAAAATTATTATATTTCAAATGAGATTAGTTACTCATCCAAAAAAAAAGTAATACATGGTAGGCCAACTTGAAGCTTAGGATTGGCTAACTAGGATTAGTACAAGGAAGGTTGGTGTGCACAAAAGCAAATGGAGATCAATTGTTTCCTTTTTGTGTCTCAGACCAATTAGAAAGAAAAATCATAAAAACAGAAGGAAAAAAATATTATTTTATATAATTTGATTGGTTTGAGACATTTTCATAAACACATAAATTAATGATGCCTACATTTGTCAATTGTAGAGTGGGAAGGGAGCTAGATTTCCCCCAGTAAATTCTCAATCAAGTATCACTAAACCTTCTGAAATGGAACGCCTAATAATAAGGGAAATTTTAGTAAGTACTCTAACATATAAATGTCAATTCATTAACATAATTTAGTATATAATGATTAGTTTAAGATTTGAATTACAAAAGAATAGTATAGATATGAAAAAAAAGTCAACAAAGCATATAATGCACAATAACTAGTGAATAGAATAAAATTTAGAAACTAAAATGTACCACGTACTTGTGAATGTTTGACTCGGATAGGACTGCCTCCGATATGTGAGGATAACTGTAGGAAACCAAAAAAACCATCTGAGATGAAAAAATCTCATAGGATCTGGAACCCCAAAACCATGGTTATAATTTTATAAACCGTTGGTGAAATTGCAGATATTTATGTCATGGCATGAATAACCTTTTATAATGAAACAAGACAACGTGGGGAATAGAATGTTGTGTTGGTAATGGTATATAGTATATACGATCTCAAAAGTTTACTTCAAATCCAAAACATGATGCTCTAACACAATTAATATATCAACTATCCACAACCACAAACGTCCTTGTCTCAATTGGATTTTTCCAATTCAAGGCTCACACAATTTCCACTAATTCAATTCTCAATCTCAACCTTGTCGACTTGTCATAGTCCCTTCGGAGATTACGAAATTTACCTTTTTACCCTCGTCCACGATACAGATTGCAGTTACGGTTCCCGCTGCGACTCACTTCTCCAGAACCCGGTTCCCGCGAACCGGGTCCACATCTCATTCTCCAACGCAACGGCTTCCGTCACTTCCTTCGCCATATACTCCTCTAGTAGCGTGGGACCCACAAAAACGACACTATCTATGTTGACGATCCTTTGCTGCTTCTGCTGTGAGAAAACGACGACGTTGTTGTTCTTGTTCTTGTTTTTGTTTTTGTTGGTGCTTTCCTCCAATGAACGTTGTCGTTTACTTCTCTTCTTCATAACCGCCTTCTTCAACAGCCCCTTCGGCACTGTGTACAGCGCTAGCACCGCGAAGTGAACCATCGCGCAAGGGCAGCAACAGCACACGGCGGCGCACTCCGCTGCTGTTCCACCGGCCATCTCGCCGACGCGGCGGGTGCGTTGTACAGGGGTGATGGAATTGCGAGGCATTAGAAGATGAAATGAATAGTGGGTAGAAAGATGAGAATGAATTTGGGAGATTAGAGAGAAAGGAGAGGTTTTAAAGGGAAGTTCTAAAATTCAGAACAGATATTTATTTATTTATATTTGGTAAGGCAGTGTTCCAACAAGGAAATAGGAATTTAGACGTTGTAGGTAGAAGGAGGGTAACGTATACTGACGGACTTAAAGAACAACCGGCAAATGGAATGATATTATAAATTCAGAGAAAGATAAAAATGTATATTTATACAACTCTTGAAATAGTAATTTTCACTTTCTTGTCATTAATATTATTTAATTTTTACAAAAAATTATATAATCATAAAAACAACTATCACCTACATATTATATTAATTAACTATATATTTCATCTTAAATTAAATATTATCATAAACGTACAAAAATATATTATAAAGTATACCAAACATATCAAATACATTCTAATTCTATAAAATAAAATATATAAAAAACATTTTTAAATTATATCAGTTACACTTTATTATATCACTCAAATCAAATTTTTAAAAAATATCTTTTGAACCACTTTCTTTTTCCAAAAAAAAGTATAAAAACTAAAACTAGGGCGAATCCGAAATGCAATCAAACGATGCAATGGGCACGTTCACAGGCAACTTGGGTCGTGATTGATCCCACGTCATTAGATGATTTGACTAGTCATCTACTTTTATTATGTTTGATTGGAGTAAAAATGGGAGGAATAAAAAAGGAAGGAAAATAGTTTTTCTATAGAAAAGAAAAAAATTGGTGGCGCCCATGTCATTATTTTTCTCTCCATTAATGAAAGGAAAATAAGTAGAAAAAATTGTATCAGAATCGATTGTTCCAAAGTATGTCTCAAACTATGTTCTAAACTAATGAAAATGGAAAAAACAGAAAAAATAATAAATATTTAATTTTTTAATTCACATTGCATGTTTTTATTGGTTTAGGACATCATTTGTAACATACTTTGAGATAACATGTCTTTGATATACAAAGAAAATATTATTAATAATAATTATATTATTTTATCTTCACTTTCTTTCCATTTTCTATCATACCAAACAACTAAAAAATCATCACATTTTCTATCCATTTTCTTCTCTCAAGTTTTCATTCCTCGACTTTTCTTTCCTTGATTTTTCTTCTCTAAACCAAACATAGTATTAAGTTAGAAGATAATATGAGAAAAACTTGTATGAAGACATGTAATACGTTATATTTGAAAACAAATATATTTTATACTTTTTAATGTTATCATTTAAGATTAAATTTAATTAAAATTAAAATATTAATGTGTTATCAAAATCTTATTAGTTGTCATTTAACATGATTTATTCTCCACACAATTCAAAAAACACATCTCACTGTATCGTTTTTGTCTGACCAGTTACCTGTTTCATCATTATTTTTAATTGTCACCTTATTAGCATTTATGTTATTTCACATTTTATGTCACTCCATGTATCATGAACTTATAATTGGTCAAAAAAATATTTAATAATTAAATTTTAATTTAAATATATTTTTTCTGACTAATCACGTGTCCATGAAACATGGAATGACATAAAGCGTGGGACAAAATATGTGTACATTTATTATACAGGAGTATCATATGTGTGTATAAATTGGCAGCTTTGCTAAGTAATGTAGGTAAATTGCCATTCATGAAAGCATATATTATTTTACATTCCTAAATGCTTTATAAATCATGGGTCTTAATCAATTTATGTTAGTATATTACCATGAAGTAATATTGTTCATATAATAGTAAAATTAGTAATTCAACTGGTATAGTACGATTTGAATAAAAGATGTTTACACAGTATTGGGTAGAGACCTACCTCTTGTGTATTTATTACCAAGTTTAGGGAAAGCTGACCAAGTTACCAATCAGGCAACAATGTCATCCTCAGTAACTATAACTTCACCTTGTTTTTAGTAGGAAAAATTGCACTTTTTAATGCCCACAATTAAGTATATCTAGTAAATTTGCATATAAAAAATTATAAAATATAATTTGATTAACTGAATATGATATAACTTCCTCACAATGTTACCTAATCACTTGTTATATATTATTATAAAAAGTTAAAATTTTGAACAACTCATCATTATACATTGACACTCAATTATAGTATATCATACTACCATGAGTTAAAGACAAAAATCATTTAATTAGTAGGAAGGACTAAGGATGTAGGCTATTTCTTAAGGTGGTTGACTGTTTCAAGTATTAAGATATTAAGAATATGACATAAGCAAAGTTTTTGATTTATTGAGAGGTAGAGCCAAATGTAAATGCTAAACAACTCAAAAGCTAGGATATATTACAAAAAGAGTGCCAACCACATCCATAATTTGGATTAAGATGCCACTTTAGCTTTGTAATTTTGTCAGCATCAATAGCAGCAAAAAATAGTTAGAAAAACTAAAGGAAATTATAGCAACAACACTAAATAAACATATCAACTGTACCCACTACACAGAAAATATCTTCCCCCTGCCCCTATTTGACTTGCAGAAAAAACATTTATCAGTTTTCCAAATAACCAAGTCTTTGTCTCATCCTTTCTTCATTTCTATTTGGCTGAGACAGCACATGATTCCTCGACTTTTCTTTCCTTGATTTTTCTTCTCTAAACCAAACATAGTATTAAGTTAGAAGATAATATGAGAAAAACTTGTATGAAGACATGTAATACGTTATATTTGAAAACAAATATATTTTATACTTTTTAATGTTATCATTTAAGATTAAATTTAATTAAAATTAAAATATTAATGTGTTATCAAAATCTTATTAGTTGTCATTTAACATGATTTATTCTCCACACAATTCAAAAAACACATCTCACTGTATCGTTTTTGTCTGACCAGTTACCTGTTTCATCATTATTTTTAATTGTCACCTTATTAGCATTTATGTTATTTCACATTTTATGTCACTCCATGTATCATGAACTTATAATTGGTCAAAAAAATATTTAATAATTAAATTTTAATTTAAATATATTTTTTCTGACTAATCACGTGTCCATGAAACATGGAATGACATAAAGCGTGGGACAAAATATGTGTACATTTATTATACAGGAGTATCATATGTGTGTATAAATTGGCAGCTTTGCTAAGTAATGTAGGTAAATTGCCATTCATGAAAGCATATATTATTTTACATTCCTAAATGCTTTATAAATCATGGGTCTTAATCAATTTATGTTAGTATATTACCATGAAGTAATATTGTTCATATAATAGTAAAATTAGTAATTCAACTGGTATAGTACGATTTGAATAAAAGATGTTTACACAGTATTGGGTAGAGACCTACCTCTTGTGTATTTATTACCAAGTTTAGGGAAAGCTGACCAAGTTACCAATCAGGCAACAATGTCATCCTCAGTAACTATAACTTCACCTTGTTTTTAGTAGGAAAAATTGCACTTTTTAATGCCCACAATTAAGTATATCTAGTAAATTTGCATATAAAAAATTATAAAATATAATTTGATTAACTGAATATGATATAACTTCCTCACAATGTTACCTAATCACTTGTTATATATTATTATAAAAAGTTAAAATTTTGAACAACTCATCATTATACATTGACACTCAATTATAGTATATCATACTACCATGAGTTAAAGACAAAAATCATTTAATTAGTAGGAAGGACTAAGGATGTAGGCTATTTCTTAAGGTGGTTGACTGTTTCAAGTATTAAGATATTAAGAATATGACATAAGCAAAGTTTTTGATTTATTGAGAGGTAGAGCCAAATGTAAATGCTAAACAACTCAAAAGCTAGGATATATTACAAAAAGAGTGCCAACCACATCCATAATTTGGATTAAGATGCCACTTTAGCTTTGTAATTTTGTCAGCATCAATAGCAGCAAAAAATAGTTAGAAAAACTAAAGGAAATTATAGCAACAACACTAAATAAACATATCAACTGTACCCACTACACAGAAAATATCTTCCCCCTGCCCCTATTTGACTTGCAGAAAAAACATTTATCAGTTTTCCAAATAACCAAGTCTTTGTCTCATCCTTTCTTCATTTCTATTTGGCTGAGACAGCACATGCAATTATCTCACTACACAAGGTCATGCCTGAGTTTGAAATTGGACCCTTTAAGAATAAAATCTCACAATGTAAGCTCTAGCGGCCGATGTAGCCCAACCGGTGTAGAAGGACGGCAAAAATGAGCATGAATATTGCCAAGGCCATACCAGGTTTCCCTAGCAGCCAGTTCTTTGTCTTCTTTACACCTTCAACTCCTCTCTGAACCCTGCCTGCCCAAAGCATCTGAAAAGATAGAGTGTAAAGGTTCATCTTAGTACTATAACCACCCAACATCAATTTTCCCAATTAGAAACTCCTAACAATAAACACTAAGCCTAATAAGCTTATCTACTGTTATTTTAAAAGTCAAATGAACAGAATGCCAATTGAATTAACTTGAATGTTGCATCCTAATTATCTACTATTCTACTCTCATTAGTGGGGTTTCTTTGAGTCTTCTCCATATATGTCCAAACCACCAGGGAAAATACTACTCGTCCAACACTTAGTGTCACTCCTTGAGCCAAAGTTTGGTGACTTATCAAAAAACTATAATTCATTGAATTTCCAACTAAGTCTATTTTGTTTAGAGCAATGGCCACACTTTAACTCAATGTGAGGCAGAGAATCTGAATGTGGGACAGATGATGTTATCTCATCGTGGATGTATGACTTGCCACTTCACAGTATAAAAGCAAATACATATGACATTATTATATAAACAATCTACTTTACACTTTGTAGAAGATACCATTTTATCCAAGCTCTCAGGTGAAAAGGATGACATGGCTTGCTGAGCTTTTGCTGCATCTTCTTTTGAAAGATTGAAACCAAACTGTTCACTCATGTTTGCCATCATATCTGGGCTCATATTTTTAATCATTGATGTGAACATCTGCCAAAACAACATAAACTAAGGTTAAGAGAAGGAACTATACATATAAACACTGAATACAAGAATGAATCAATACAGAGAATTTGTATTAGTTAACAAAAGAAAACACATAATTGATCAGGAGAGAAGTAAATCTCAGATAAGGGAAGTCCCAACTAAAAAATTAACACAAGTACATAATTCAAGGGTATTATTATTAACAAACATATGATATGAGCAATAGAAGATGATAATCTATCACATTTATTCCAGCCAGGTATGTTGAATAAAGAAGGCTAGAGATCATTTCAGCTCCATAGCAAGTAATGTGAACATACCTGCCGCATAGCTGGATCTGTCATCTGGTTTCTCATCTGTTCTTGTAAATCCGTGCTCGGGGAAGGGAAGTTTGGCTGAGAAGCATTTCTCATATTTGAAAATGCATCATGCAAGGAACTTGATTCTCGGAAAGCATTAGTTCCATTACTACTTGAGGATGGGAAATTTGACCGGGAATCATTTCTTTCATCCTTATCTACAGCAGATGATGATGGGATAGATTCTTTCCCTTTCAATGAGGATGCCATTTCAAACATCTTCTGAAGCTCATCTGGTGGCATTTTACTTATCATATCACTTGCTGTTTTAAACATATCAGGTGTCACATTGGGGGGGATTGATCCAGTGTTGAAAGAAGAATCAGGGGAACCTCTGGCAAATGGGTTGTCGCCTTGAAATGAAGCAGCCATGTCAAGCATTTTTTGGAGTTCCTCGGGTGACATCTTTCCAATCATATTTGAAGCAGTTCTAATCATATCTGGAGGTAGATCTTTGGATTGTCCAGTATTCAGAGAAGCAAGAGTGGCAGGATCAGCATTTGAAATGAAATTTTGGAATGATCTATAGAATAGGAAGTACGATTGTAAATCTATTTTATAGTAAATGATCAAATTTTAAAATAAAGAGAAACATAATGCGCTTAGGATCTTTAACAAAATGCTAAAATACCTGATAGCTTCTGGATCATTTTTCAATGTATCTAAACTCTCTGCATATGCTTTTGGATTTCCATTGTTAACTGTACTGCTACTCTTAGAAGAGTCATCAGATTGTTTTGGTTGAACCACTGTTGGTTTCAAAGATGAGCTTTTCTTGCTTTCAGAAGGCTCACTCTCGACTTCTTCAGTTATTTCTTCAATTGTTAATCCTACATGTATGACACCGATAAGGTTAAATCTGACATCCATTAGAAATTTAGAATTGTAAAGCACAAGGGGCCTTGGTGAAGTAAAAGAGGTACAAGAAATTAGCAAGAATTCATACCTCTGGGTGCATGTTCACCACCTCCATTTGCCAACATTTCCTTGGTGTCCCTGGAATAAACATTTGATGCCATTAAAAAGCAGCCCAAATTCATCAATATCCCCCTTTCCCTTTTTAAAAAAATAAACTTTCTGAAAACTATTTTTTAGAATTAAAGTAAAGTAAAATTATAAAAAATGGCGGCTCAGTGCGCGACGCTCCCACTAGATGTACGCAGCCTTACCCCCGTAAGTGGAGAGACTATTTTTAGGATTTGAACTCATGACTTTATGGTCACAAAGCAACAATTTTATTGTTGTGCCAAACTGACCCTCTAAAATAAAGTAAATTTATCCTAAACTTTATATTATAGATTATAGAAGAAATATATGAATTCCTTTATATAGATTACACAAGATCCAATTAGGAAAAAAATGGTGAACAATCACAGATATACTTAATTACTTTAGTATAAAATCATTTGTTTTACATTGACTTATAGTAGAATTTGATGAAAAATTGCCCATTATTACAAACTCTTCAACCACAACTCCCTAAAAATTAAAAATAGCAGAGGATGTATCATATGTGTAATATGTGGACGAATAAATAATTCTGTTCCTAAGTTAGGTGCACTTATGTGCAAGGGAGCAAGATCACACCGTAAAAGCTCTGCAATTGTATCATCATCAGGGGTCACTTCAAGTGCCATGCTCAAATCAGTAACAGCATCCTGGAAAAAAAGAATGACATTAAATATGATATATAATAAACAAACAATTGCAAACTAAATGTTAACTAAGTCATTGGAAACTCACATTTAGTAGGCCTAGTTGCTTGTACGCCTGACCTCTTCGATAAAGAGCCTTAAGATTCTTGGCATCATATGCCAAAACCTACGGTAGTTATAGCATATTAATGCATGGCAAGGACAAAACAGCTAATTTAAAACCAAGAACTTAAATTAATACAAAAATAGAAGCTAAGGCAATATTTGTCATGTTACATAAGCAGCACAACTGCACCAAACAATTATTTTATTACATATTGCAATTACAATGTAAATTGATTTCAAATTTTTGGTTGATAAATTTCCCCATAACACTACTACTTAAGTATTGCAGTTGGTAACTAAATTATATATTTAACATCATACTTTGCGATCTAAGAGAAAGGGAGTTACAAATACCTCAGAACCTTCTCTTACGCATTCTTCATACTGCCTGGTCTTCAAGTAACAGGACATCAAGTTGAGTGAGCAGGCCAAAAGAAGCTTTCTGCTTTGAAACGGTGGAATTTCTTTGATGTTTTCCTTAGCCTAGAATAAAAAAATATAAAAGATAAAATCTAGGCGATAGACCAAAAAACTCAACAGTATCTAAAAGCTTAAAATTAGGCATAAAATCTGAAAAAGGTGTTGGTTAGACAGTTAAGCAGTCAGAGAAAGAGCACTTACAAGCAGATATTTCTGCAAAGCATCATTGAACTTTCCCTGATTATGAAGTTCATTCCCCTGCAAAATCTAATGTTAGAACACAAAGGCACGTGGGAGACTAGACAACTGGTTTAACAGAAACAGAGAAATTGTAATAAGCAAAGTAAATAGAGCTACATTTCATGTCTTCATAAGAAATTGCAGCAAGTAGAATCTCTGATCAGACAATTCTATGGCAGTAAAGTATTATTCAAATTTAATTTCATTTACAGATCTTTCCTGGAGCCTAGGATTTTCATCAGGGTGTCAAAATCCATTTTTTCAGTAGACTATTTGGACTTTAAAAGCTAACATACGGTCATAATATTTTTCCATAGGAACAATTAGCACATAATTATTAAGGACTCGTTCAAACTAGAATAGGCTGTACCACTCCAGGTTTTCCTTTTGTCTTTTAACCCGAATTCATCTCATGTCACACACATTTCCTCGATATAATAAAAGAAACGTTTGTGCTTATGATTCCCTTTTTCACAAAGACATTAAGGGTTGAAGTTTCTTGCCATACCACTCACCTGCTTCTTCAACATCTCAGCTGCATTTAATTGGTATTTGATCTCGGCATCAGCACGGGCACGCATAGCTGCTACTTCATCAGGTGTTGCATTAGCCATTTTCTCACCCATCTGAGCCATTTCTTCAGGACGTGTCCGCTTTAACTGCTCAGCAGCAACTTTAAAGTCTTCTGAACTCATGTTCTTCATGCTTTCCGAGGCCATCCTCATCAACTCTGGATTAGACATCATCTGCAATTCCAAAAAGAACATTGCACAATACCAAAAATTAGTACTAAACCACACACTCATATCACATGATTTGATTATTAGATCTGTTAAATTCACAACAATAACCAAGCCTTTTGTGGGAAAAGGCTACATGAACAAAACAATGTCATAATGTTCTATCGTAAATCATGCCTATAAATCATTTAGATCTAAGTTCTTCTTAATGGTTCGACCGATATTTTTATTAGCCTAACTCCACCTCTAACTAATGACCTACCCTATAATAATCTAATTTAATTACTGGGCTTCTACATGTCTTCTCACGTCCACAATTGCGGCTGCATTGATCATATTTTTTCCGCAATTGCAGTAAAAGCAGCATAACCGCAATTTAAAACTATGTGTGACAATATAAGACTACAACAGTTACTCCTAAAGCAAGAGGATCACTGACCTTCTCAGCTTCAAAACCCAAAAAACAAGACATCCTCTCTCAAGCATTCAAATCTAAGTCCCAATCAACAAAACATGACCACTAAAGAAGGACTAAACATAACTAACCTAAAATTGGAAAAAGTTCCAAACAGTCAATCTCATATGCTTCTACAAATGTAAAAGAACAAAATCGAATCCCCCGCCAAAAAACAGATTTAGCTGAATTTGCTATTTCATTAATCAAGGCAATCGAAAATTTCTCTAATTTTCATTTTTTCTACAAAAGGGGTATCTGAAGCGTCGAATTCCAAACAAATAGCATTCATATTGAGTCATTAACAGAATCACAATGCCACAAATCCACATATGCAATTTCAGATATCATAAAAAATGAGAAAAATGCAAAACCTGTTGTTGGATCCGAGCCAACTCAGCGGGTGACATGCGACTCATTTGTTCCTGAGCGATTCTGAACATCTCAGGATCCATCATACCATTAAACATTTTCGATACCCAATTGAATTTCAAGCAACCCCAGAAATTCAAAATCGAAATTTGATCAGAGGGAATTGTGTTGTCAACGATGGGAGGAAAAGAAGGGTTGTTGTTTTCCCCCCTATTGGATGAAAATTTAAAGAGGTTGAAGAAGGTTCAAGTTTATGTTTGATCTGAAAAAATTAAGATGGAATGTGTTTCATAAAATGGGGAAAAAGGATTTAGGAAAGAAAAAAAAAAGAAGTGAAGATTTGATGTGACCAAATCTGAAAAGAAAAAGAAAAAGAAAAAGAAGTAGGACTTGAAATAAGAGAACCCAAACTATCAACAAGAGTGGAATTACTGGAATATGCTTTTTCCAATAGTAATATTAAATGGATTAGCCAATAGGATTATTACTTATCTGCTGTTTTAAACATATCAGGTGTCACATTGGGGGGGATTGATCCAGTGTTGAAAGAAGAATCAGGGGAACCTCTGGCAAATGGGTTGTCGCCTTGAAATGAAGCAGCCATGTCAAGCATTTTTTGGAGTTCCTCGGGTGACATCTTTCCAATCATATTTGAAGCAGTTCTAATCATATCTGGAGGTAGATCTTTGGATTGTCCAGTATTCAGAGAAGCAAGAGTGGCAGGATCAGCATTTGAAATGAAATTTTGGAATGATCTATAGAATAGGAAGTACGATTGTAAATCTATTTTATAGTAAATGATCAAATTTTAAAATAAAGAGAAACATAATGCGCTTAGGATCTTTAACAAAATGCTAAAATACCTGATAGCTTCTGGATCATTTTTCAATGTATCTAAACTCTCTGCATATGCTTTTGGATTTCCATTGTTAACTGTACTGCTACTCTTAGAAGAGTCATCAGATTGTTTTGGTTGAACCACTGTTGGTTTCAAAGATGAGCTTTTCTTGCTTTCAGAAGGCTCACTCTCGACTTCTTCAGTTATTTCTTCAATTGTTAATCCTACATGTATGACACCGATAAGGTTAAATCTGACATCCATTAGAAATTTAGAATTGTAAAGCACAAGGGGCCTTGGTGAAGTAAAAGAGGTACAAGAAATTAGCAAGAATTCATACCTCTGGGTGCATGTTCACCACCTCCATTTGCCAACATTTCCTTGGTGTCCCTGGAATAAACATTTGATGCCATTAAAAAGCAGCCCAAATTCATCAATATCCCCCTTTCCCTTTTTAAAAAAATAAACTTTCTGAAAACTATTTTTTAGAATTAAAGTAAAGTAAAATTATAAAAAATGGCGGCTCAGTGCGCGACGCTCCCACTAGATGTACGCAGCCTTACCCCCGTAAGTGGAGAGACTATTTTTAGGATTTGAACTCATGACTTTATGGTCACAAAGCAACAATTTTATTGTTGTGCCAAACTGACCCTCTAAAATAAAGTAAATTTATCCTAAACTTTATATTATAGATTATAGAAGAAATATATGAATTCCTTTATATAGATTACACAAGATCCAATTAGGAAAAAAATGGTGAACAATCACAGATATACTTAATTACTTTAGTATAAAATCATTTGTTTTACATTGACTTATAGTAGAATTTGATGAAAAATTGCCCATTATTACAAACTCTTCAACCACAACTCCCTAAAAATTAAAAATAGCAGAGGATGTATCATATGTGTAATATGTGGACGAATAAATAATTCTGTTCCTAAGTTAGGTGCACTTATGTGCAAGGGAGCAAGATCACACCGTAAAAGCTCTGCAATTGTATCATCATCAGGGGTCACTTCAAGTGCCATGCTCAAATCAGTAACAGCATCCTGGAAAAAAAGAATGACATTAAATATGATATATAATAAACAAACAATTGCAAACTAAATGTTAACTAAGTCATTGGAAACTCACATTTAGTAGGCCTAGTTGCTTGTACGCCTGACCTCTTCGATAAAGAGCCTTAAGATTCTTGGCATCATATGCCAAAACCTACGGTAGTTATAGCATATTAATGCATGGCAAGGACAAAACAGCTAATTTAAAACCAAGAACTTAAATTAATACAAAAATAGAAGCTAAGGCAATATTTGTCATGTTACATAAGCAGCACAACTGCACCAAACAATTATTTTATTACATATTGCAATTACAATGTAAATTGATTTCAAATTTTTGGTTGATAAATTTCCCCATAACACTACTACTTAAGTATTGCAGTTGGTAACTAAATTATATATTTAACATCATACTTTGCGATCTAAGAGAAAGGGAGTTACAAATACCTCAGAACCTTCTCTTACGCATTCTTCATACTGCCTGGTCTTCAAGTAACAGGACATCAAGTTGAGTGAGCAGGCCAAAAGAAGCTTTCTGCTTTGAAACGGTGGAATTTCTTTGATGTTTTCCTTAGCCTAGAATAAAAAAATATAAAAGATAAAATCTAGGCGATAGACCAAAAAACTCAACAGTATCTAAAAGCTTAAAATTAGGCATAAAATCTGAAAAAGGTGTTGGTTAGACAGTTAAGCAGTCAGAGAAAGAGCACTTACAAGCAGATATTTCTGCAAAGCATCATTGAACTTTCCCTGATTATGAAGTTCATTCCCCTGCAAAATCTAATGTTAGAACACAAAGGCACGTGGGAGACTAGACAACTGGTTTAACAGAAACAGAGAAATTGTAATAAGCAAAGTAAATAGAGCTACATTTCATGTCTTCATAAGAAATTGCAGCAAGTAGAATCTCTGATCAGACAATTCTATGGCAGTAAAGTATTATTCAAATTTAATTTCATTTACAGATCTTTCCTGGAGCCTAGGATTTTCATCAGGGTGTCAAAATCCATTTTTTCAGTAGACTATTTGGACTTTAAAAGCTAACATACGGTCATAATATTTTTCCATAGGAACAATTAGCACATAATTATTAAGGACTCGTTCAAACTAGAATAGGCTGTACCACTCCAGGTTTTCCTTTTGTCTTTTAACCCGAATTCATCTCATGTCACACACATTTCCTCGATATAATAAAAGAAACGTTTGTGCTTATGATTCCCTTTTTCACAAAGACATTAAGGGTTGAAGTTTCTTGCCATACCACTCACCTGCTTCTTCAACATCTCAGCTGCATTTAATTGGTATTTGATCTCGGCATCAGCACGGGCACGCATAGCTGCTACTTCATCAGGTGTTGCATTAGCCATTTTCTCACCCATCTGAGCCATTTCTTCAGGACGTGTCCGCTTTAACTGCTCAGCAGCAACTTTAAAGTCTTCTGAACTCATGTTCTTCATGCTTTCCGAGGCCATCCTCATCAACTCTGGATTAGACATCATCTGCAATTCCAAAAAGAACATTGCACAATACCAAAAATTAGTACTAAACCACACACTCATATCACATGATTTGATTATTAGATCTGTTAAATTCACAACAATAACCAAGCCTTTTGTGGGAAAAGGCTACATGAACAAAACAATGTCATAATGTTCTATCGTAAATCATGCCTATAAATCATTTAGATCTAAGTTCTTCTTAATGGTTCGACCGATATTTTTATTAGCCTAACTCCACCTCTAACTAATGACCTACCCTATAATAATCTAATTTAATTACTGGGCTTCTACATGTCTTCTCACGTCCACAATTGCGGCTGCATTGATCATATTTTTTCCGCAATTGCAGTAAAAGCAGCATAACCGCAATTTAAAACTATGTGTGACAATATAAGACTACAACAGTTACTCCTAAAGCAAGAGGATCACTGACCTTCTCAGCTTCAAAACCCAAAAAACAAGACATCCTCTCTCAAGCATTCAAATCTAAGTCCCAATCAACAAAACATGACCACTAAAGAAGGACTAAACATAACTAACCTAAAATTGGAAAAAGTTCCAAACAGTCAATCTCATATGCTTCTACAAATGTAAAAGAACAAAATCGAATCCCCCGCCAAAAAACAGATTTAGCTGAATTTGCTATTTCATTAATCAAGGCAATCGAAAATTTCTCTAATTTTCATTTTTTCTACAAAAGGGGTATCTGAAGCGTCGAATTCCAAACAAATAGCATTCATATTGAGTCATTAACAGAATCACAATGCCACAAATCCACATATGCAATTTCAGATATCATAAAAAATGAGAAAAATGCAAAACCTGTTGTTGGATCCGAGCCAACTCAGCGGGTGACATGCGACTCATTTGTTCCTGAGCGATTCTGAACATCTCAGGATCCATCATACCATTAAACATTTTCGATACCCAATTGAATTTCAAGCAACCCCAGAAATTCAAAATCGAAATTTGATCAGAGGGAATTGTGTTGTCAACGATGGGAGGAAAAGAAGGGTTGTTGTTTTCCCCCCTATTGGATGAAAATTTAAAGAGGTTGAAGAAGGTTCAAGTTTATGTTTGATCTGAAAAAATTAAGATGGAATGTGTTTCATAAAATGGGGAAAAAGGATTTAGGAAAGAAAAAAAAAAGAAGTGAAGATTTGATGTGACCAAATCTGAAAAGAAAAAGAAAAAGAAAAAGAAGTAGGACTTGAAATAAGAGAACCCAAACTATCAACAAGAGTGGAATTACTGGAATATGCTTTTTCCAATAGTAATATTAAATGGATTAGCCAATAGGATTATTACTTATCTTTTCTTCGTAAAGAAGAATTGGATAAAAATATCTATATTACTATTAATTACTTATTAAAAATTAAGTTTCATGTATCTTAGTAAAATATTATTAAAAAAATCTCTCTACTATGACACAAACTCCAAGACTCATTTATTCACTAATATTTCTCTTTTCTGAAAATGAAATTGAGTCATGACTCATGAGGTTATTTGGTTATTATTGCTCATTCATGACTCAATGCCGATGCATGAATCATGACACTATTATTACTACATCATACCCTTTATAATAATAAGGAACTGAATCGACACCAAGAGCAAATGAAAACACAAACCTACATTGAGCATTCCAATTTTAGTAACACGGCGAAAATATGCTCTCAAATTTAGGGGTGTAAAAATTCAGTTCGGTTCGATTTTTGGTGCATATTAGTGACCGAACCGATCAAAAATATATGGTTCGGTTTCGCTCATTTAACCGCAACTTTAACTATAAGAACCAAACCGCTCTTGAATGGTTCGGTTCGGTTCCACGATTTTTACATTTACTATTTATAAAAAAATATTTCATCAATTGAAAATTCAAAATGTGTTACAAGATATATCGTTTATCATAAAAGGATAAACATTACTACTATTATTATAAAAAAATTATGAATCATATATAACAATACACTTCATGATTAGTAACATATATATCTATTAGTAAAATATATAATAGTTACATTTATAACCTTACATGTCATAATTAGTAACACATTTAACAATACATGTATAACAATATATGATATATGTTGGTTTCCAACTCAATATCACAAAAGTTGGAAAATATGTTCCAAATCATAAGATATTATGAAACAATTTAGTAACTAATAACATATATAATACTAACTTAATAACAATTTAGTAACATATGTAACACTACAATTCACACAAAAATTGATAATTTAAGCTAGAAAATTAGTTGAAGAATTTAAACAATAATAAAATATTATTTCTTAATCCCTATTATATATTTCTTTAATATGCGGTTCGGTTCGGTTCTAACGGTTCCTAAATTTCTAAAACCATAAACCGAACCGAACATAAACGGTTCTTTAGAAAAATAACCGAATCGAACCGCGAAATCAAACCGAACCATATTTTGCAGTTTGGTTTGGTTCAGTTCCATCGGTTTCGCGGTTTAAACCGGAACCGTCTACACTCCTACTCAAATTTCTATAAATTTAATCAGCAAAGAAGGAAGGTAGGTATTTATGGTCCATATACATGGTGTCCATTGTCCAACAATATTTATGATGAAATCAGTTAATTTTTACACTCTTAGTCAATCATTCATAATTGATTTATTAATTAATTTTGACTCTCCAACAAAACAAAAGTAATATAAATTAAGTTTGTACCAAAACATTTTAGGGTATGTGTTTTAGTTTTATAGCAGCTCCGTGTTGCCATGAAATCATGCTTTAGTGAGACTCAAATTGCAGCATATAGTAGCTTACAACAAACAAGTTTTTTATTGCAATTTAACCCTGCTTTCAGCTACTGAATACTTGATGGTTGATGTATAGAATGTTATTTTTTGCCCCCTTAACATTTTTACCTTTCGCCACTCAGATCTGAAATCTAGAAGGGGTTGAAACCAGTGAGTAAAAGCTAATAAAAGGAACATGAAAGTAGCATTTTATTTGTTTGAGATTTTCATACTTTACCATAATGCTTGTCTATGAATTGTTTGATTATTAACATCAACCTCTTTGCTGACTCTGAGTGTGGATAAAGAGCGAAGAAACCATGTTGTTGTCCTTCAAAATCTACATAGTCAATATTTTTACCCCAATTCTTAAGCCTCCTTGCATTATCCTTAGCCTTGTTTTTAAGCATATCACTTCCTCCAACAACCACTATGTAGATAATGAGCTCATTGGTTATGTGGATTTCGTATAAGATTCATTTACAACCATGACAAAGAAAAAAGAGAGAAAGATATAAAGATTATAAATCCAATTTTTTAACCTATAAATAAGTTCTATATTGAGAAAGTTATATTTTGGTCTGTTAGTTTATGATTTTGGTAAAGATATTTCCCCCAAAGAATGCTACTAGCTAGGAGAATATAACCCTTTGACCTCAACCCATGCTAACTTGGGTGACCCAAACCTAAATTGAGCCACCAAATATTCACCTATTTTCAACTACCAAGTCACCCGAAATAAACACGCGACTAAAATAATCTGCATGACTAAGCCAAGGATTCGACTCATCACTATCACCTTGAGCCTGAAGCCACTTACCAACCGTGAAGTCATTATCAATTGTCATCGAAAACAGATTCTTTTGAGCTGGTCAATAATTATGGGAGACAGTCACGACTTAAAATCTAAAGTGAGCGAAGAAAGTAGTTTTAGTAGCTAGGCCAGACGCGAGAGTCAATATAGAAGCCACCATCGTGTATATAATAGAAAAATGAAAACTTCGAGCCAAATAAAGAATCAAAATGCTTATATAGTTGAAGTTGAAGATCGTTAATAGGGCAAAAAAAATGACGTCTTTTTAACCATCATGTTGCTATAAATGTGAATTTTGCACCTACTCTCATGTTGACTAAACACATAAATAAAAATATAATGGTATTAAATTAGCTTATAAATTATTCAATACACAAAAAATAACATTTTTAACTCAGTTATTAATAATCAAAATATCATTTTTTAATAATGTTATTCAAATAACGTGGTAGACTTATTATGTAATTATTATTTGTAAATAATAATATTATTTAAATCAACTATTTGTTAGAGTTTGTATGTTAATTAATCATTTTCTATAAATAAAATATTGCACTATTCAAGATTTAAATAATATATTTATTTAAATATATTTTAGCATTTGTAAATCAATTATGTGTTAATTTTTGTATAATTAACCATTTTATAAATAAATTATTGTAAGTATTCAACCAATAATACTTTCAAGAAAAGCTCTATTCATTTATAAATATGTTTTAAACTCTAGTTGTTTTTAGCCTTAAACTCGTCTACAAGTTTTTATCCATGGATCTATTGATGAGATTATACTTTTCTATTTGGAATAGAGGTCTCTTCTTGCTCCAAAAAAAATGTTTTATATCACCAATTTTTTGTTTTTAATAAAACTGTTATTATTCACTATTAAACCCTTATAAATTCCCTTTCTCATTTTATTCCATATATTTTTGTAACAAATCACATAAAAATATAATTAAGAAATGTGTAATTAATACTATTATATAAAATAAAATTCAAGGAAAAGAATATTCAACCAATATTAAGATTCAGCCACTATATCCTGTATATTATTTAGGACCAATCATTCATATTTCTTATTAATTGGTGAGTCAGTGCCATTATTCTCACGCCAACACATTTTCTTAGTTGAAAGAGAAAAACAGAGTAGAACGAAGAAGGAACTCTTTGTGTGAAAAGGGAAAGGTTCAAAGAAGTGTTTGACAATGGCGGATTTTGAAGCCACCATGCGCCCAACCCCTTCTTCTTCCCTTCCATTCAACGCTCCTCTTCTCGCTGCTTTTCTCTCATTCACCATCGCACAATTCCTCAAGATCTTCACCACTTGGTGCGTCACTCACTTTTTTGTTTCCATTCTTTTTCAGCCATTCATGTCATGCCCATTTCTTTAATTGGAACTGTGCATATTATTCTCTTATCAAAATTCAATTTTTATTTCATGGTTTGTCAGATCAAAGCGTTGGCAAGGACTGTAGTTCTGCCTCACTAGAGCTATTGAAATTAAGGGTGTTATTGACAATTTTGTTTTGGTATTAATATATGATGTAATAATTTAAGGGGAATTTGGGTTATTAAGTGTTAATCATAGCTTAAAGTTTTATGTTCTAGAGTTTCATATCGTTAGAAGTTATGGTGAATTGGGAATCACTTTGGGGCAAAGCCATCTTCTTGTGCTTATACATATGCTATAAGTTTTGTATTTTATTTTCCAACACAAATTTAGGAGAATATGAAAAAACCCATGTTTTAAACTAAGTGTTGTACCAAAAAAAAAACAGAATGTACCAAATGAAAAACTAAGTATGAAGACCCTCATTGGTTCAAAAGAATAATAATTATGGAGACACATTTAGCTCCTTAAGAAATGAAAATTCTCAATTTGGTTCTCGTTTGGGTCTATTTTGTCCCATTTAGGACAAATTTTTAGACACTTTAGTCCCTGAGGTACTATTATTTTTACTGGCATGAGATTTGAAGCACTGAGTTGACATTTTTTCTTTTTAAGGGATCAAATGTGTCTCAATTTGTGTCTTTCGTATTAAACTAAAAAATATATAGTTGCGCAAAAGGCTACGGCAAGAGGTTAATACAAATCCTATCTATCTTTATTATATGTGAAATTAATATGATTAAAATGTTCTTGTAAAATGAGTTAGAACTGGTAACAGGGCATTTTAGTCTATGCCTCCTTTCAGAAACATGCTCAATTGTATTTTGTTCTTATCTCATTTCATGATTCTTGCCATTACATTTTAGACACTGCGCGTGAAATTGATTTTTTAAGCATTCAATAATATGAATTTGAAAGAAGTCATATTCTAATTAGGAAATGAAAATCATATGACATGTTTTATTCATGCCTTTGCCTGTACTTCAAATCTGAAACATGCAGGAATAAAAAAGGCCACATTAGCTAAGCAAGAGATGAAATTTAAGTTGTAAGACCAATTGGTATGGCTACTAGGATTCTAACATCAAAACGTTTTTGGTTCATTGAAGTTTTTCTTCTCTGAATAGTAAAAAAAGAGTAACAGATAATAATTACAGAAAAAGACACCATTAAGCCCCTGTAATACTTGTTTTACTATTGGTTGAAGGAGATTGTGGATTTTCTATATCTCAACCCAATTTTCTAGTTTTGTGGATTTAGGTACTTTCTTTTCTTGGAATCTTATTTTGCAGGGTTCTGGTTTTTAGCAGAAAAATACCAATGGTGTAATAAAATAAAGTTATTTGAACAATCATTATAAAAAACTCTCGAACAACTTTGCTTTTTATAATGTATGGTATGCGTCCCATGCGTTATAAAAAGCAATGTTGTGCAAGATATTGTTCGAAATGATTGTTCATTAATGCCTTTAGAGTAGTAATCTTAGTTGTTTCTTGTTTCTGATGTGAAGTGAACTTTGAAAGTCTTAGGAGGTTGTTGGGCTGATATCTATTTTTTTTTCCAGTTGAAATGTGTTTATTAATAAGCATAAAAATGAAACATTGATTTCATTTTTTTCTTGTTCACAAAATTTTGTTGAGGAAAGGATGAAAGCAACATTTCCTTGTTTTGACCATTTTGTTCAGAAAATTTTGCAAAGTGTCATTTTCATAATTATTAATTAATGAAATGATATCCATTGAGAATGAAAACAATCCAAAAAACACCGTATTTGGTTCAAGAAGTATAGGCTAATGTCTTACAACTTGGATTGAGCTTCAGTAATACAGTCAATCTTCTGGACATTTTAAGTACCTGATATTACAGTTTGATCTCTAAACTATAGCAGCATTATAGTGCATACCCAAGTCCGGTGTATGATTGGAAATATGAGCTCAGTTTTTCCAAAAAAATTCTCCTAGGCATTCAGGTATAAGGAAAAGAGGTGGGATTCTAAAAGGATGCTTGATTCTGGTGGAATGCCCTCATCACACTCTGCAACAGTGTCAGCTCTAGCATTGGCCATAGGCCTCCAAGAAGGAACAGGATCACCTGCTTTTGCTATTGCTGTCATCTTGTCATGTATAGTATGTACTTCATTTGTGATTACTTCTACTTTCAGTTCCAATTATGTTCTATTCTTCGCATACACATTTAATTTTGGTTTTTATATGGCTGGAACGTGTCATCTATATGTTGTTCTTCTGTTGCTTTATATACTTTATGTAAATGGGTTTTAGTCAAAGAAAGTCTTGGGTTGTTATGTTAATAGTTAATCTTTTGTGCCATTTAACAAACTACACATCAGAAGCGGCTAAAGTGTGCTGATTAGAAAGTTAAATAGGTAATATTTGACTAATTAATCATGTTTCCTTGTCTTTGTATTATTGTCTGGTACTCTGGTTAATATGTTATTCAAGTAGACATTGGAAAAGTGTTTTTGCTCTTCCTGTTTTTGTACTTGAGTGTTAAAATTCTACGTGCTCTTTTTTTATGGGAAAAGATTACATGTTCATTGTTTTTTCATTTTCCAGCTCATGATTGTTCGAGGGGTTGTTCTTACCAACATGCAGTCTGATTGGGCATCCATTTTCGAGTCTTTACATTTCTATTGTATTTGGATGCCCCCTGTTTTAGAGGACATTTATAAATTTTATTTCTTCAATATGGATTGAGCATTTGTGTTCTCTTTTAAATTTATTTCTTCAATTGAGTGGGATGATTAACTTTTGTCAAACATTTATAGGTAATGTATGATGCCTCAGGAGTTAGACTTCACGCAGGTCGGCAAGCAGAAGTAAGTTCTCGCAGTGTTGTTGTCTGGCTTTACCATTCACCCTTAATTTTTTTTATTCTTATTTGGAAACACCTTTTATGATGAATATATATATTTCATATGTTGCTTTCTGTCACGTAATGTCAACATTCATTGCAGCTGCTGAATCAAATTGTCTGTGAGCTACCTCCAGAGCATCCTTTGTCCAATGCCAGACCTTTGCGTGATTCACTTGGTCATACTCCATTTCAGGTGCACTGTGATTTTGGTTGCACTTGCAGTTTTAACATTGCTTCCATTCTATGATTGTTTGCCTAGGTCTTCTAGTATCAATGATAAAGTAACTCAGGATTACTTATCTGTTGGGATTTGTGAGGCAATTACCATGCACTTATTATTGTATATTGTAGCCTGTCAAAATAAGAAAAAGAAGTGATAAATTTTCTCCCTTCCTTTACTATGATTAATTTGGAAGTGGATCTCAGCATGAAAGTTTATGCTGCAATATCTTCCTGTGATCGGAACTTCCAAACTTATAATTTTTCCTAGTTCATCTGTTTTCACTTTCCAGCCAAAAGTTAATCCGAGATTCAAAGTCAATGATTTTCCAAGGTTCCGAGCCATCCCCCTTTTACATAAATATATGGCATAGTTGCTATGAATCGTTCGCCCATTAGTACCTTTTAATGTATCCGTCCACATATTATGTTACATTAGGGCATGCTAACTGGATTATATGAACTGTTAATTTTTCTAATGAGGGAAAAGTTTGGGGTTTTTTGTTGCTGTCTCTATGATATATTAGTCTTTTATAATCAATGGTATTCAGGTGTGAGTGACAACGTTTATTTTTTTGTTCAGGTTTTAGCCGGCGGCTTATTGGGATGCATTATAGCATTTTTTATGAGGAGCCCCTATTAGGATGTGATGCATGTGACTGATACCAATTCTTTAACCTTGCCACAAATGTAAAATCATGGTGGAAAGGACACAAAAATCTACAGTTATTACAAGCTTGTAAAGAGTGAAGTGGTTTGAGGGTACCTTTGTGGTGGAAGATCCTGCTTCCTGATTTCTAGTAATTCCAAATTCTCTTGAACACATTAATTGATTTGTCTGTTAAGTTTTAAGTATAGCTTAATTGGTTATTGAACATGTATTGGTATAGTTAAGGTCCTGCCATTGCAAAATTGACAAGAGTATTTGGTGTTGCTTTTTATTTTGAAGCCTTAAGGGTTTAGAAACAAGTTATGTTATTAAAAATTGTGTGATAAAAACCAGTTATGTTATTAATAATGGTGTGATAAAAACCAGTTTAAAAAGTCTTCAAGATATTAGTCCAGTGGTGTAAGACTCTGTTAGATCCCTAGGATAACTAAAAGGTTAAGAGTTCATCTCCTAGGAGCGACACTTGTTGAAAGAGACAACCATGAACCCTGAAAAAGATTAGTTCATTACCCAAAAGGTGAGGAGATACCCTTAATAATACAAGAAAAAAAATGATAAACATGGACCATCATTTTGTCTCTGTTTGGCATAACTAGCATAGAAGCTAGTTTGAAGCTTATAAGTCAACAACGGAAAACTAAGAGCTTATAAGCTAATTGTTTAAACAAAATTATTTGATAAGACTAGTTTATAAACTTTTGGTGGTTGTAAAATAAAGTGAGTATGAGTCATAGTCATTAACTTATGAGTTATGAGCCATAAGTTAAATTCAAATGACATATCAATTTTATATTTATAAGTCACATCATAGATTTATAATCTCCTTTGTTAAACACAACTAACTCTTTCATTTGTAAGGGTTTTGTTATTGGTTGATGCTAAGGAAATTCAATATATATTTTTCCAATACAACACAACTCTTTAGTTTCTTAAATTTAGCCATAAAGACCGAATAATAACAAAATTTTATTCCTAAAATACCAACATTGTTATGCCTTGTCAACTCCTTCACCTTCGATCCAACATGGTATATCTACTTGGATCCTTAATCAATACTATAAAATATCAATGACAAACAATTGCAATGATTATAGTACTATAAATAAATGGTTTGGATTCTCAAGGTTGTTGAATGAGTTTTGTTTTTTTAAAATGAAATGGAGGTTATTCGGTAGAGCTTTTGTTTTGAAGTTTTTCAATATGTTTAAATGAATCATAGTAGTAGATTCTACATTTTTTGATATTTTAAAGTTTTTCTTGGTGTAAAAAAAAATCATAACTAATTTGTAATTTGTTTTACTCCTATCTAAGTAAGAAGATAATCCTAAGTGTCTAACCTTTGAATTTATTTATGGCTCTCTTTTCTCTCTCACCTTTTATAAGTTTAGGCTAGACACAGTTGAATCGCAAAAGTACCTCATTACTTTCTTTTTAATAGATTAATATTTAAACTAGTGAGGGAATTATTCAAACAAAATACAACTATATTTTTATTATGGAATTTCTGAAATTTTGTATATTAGAGCATAATATTTATGCACTGATAGTAAATATTTATACAGAGTTAGTGTATCATTTACCATTCATTTGCATTTTTAAAAGTCAATGATAATTAAAAATTAATAGTGAATGATGCAATGATATTTTTTAATCATTTTTTTACATAAATAAATAATTAGGTTTTTTTATACCACCAATTTTTTTATCATATGGATAAAGAACTAATTGAATTAATTAACTGTCTATTTCTCAATAAATATGTTACTCACAAAAATAGAACATATTTTTTATTTCCTTTACCAAAAGTTTAGTTATAAAAAAAGGGAACCAAATCAAATAAATGATTACCTCCCAGAAAATTGAATTAATTATCATTTATCCTTTTAATCACTTTTCTTTGACTTTTTGAAAAATCACCACCCTAGTCTTCCACAGTTGGAAGTTCACTTTGAGAAAAAGAAAACCACTATTTCAAATTACAAAAAATGGAGGGAAACCACGCCATTCTCATTTTGCACATTTAATTCTTCTACTTCCAAACACAATCTCTGTCTTCGTAACAACAATCATTATTCTTCTTCTTCTTCCATGGCTGAAACCCTAAGCCCTAACCCGGGTGGCCAGAAACAGAGGCTACCCATGGCCGCTCGCATCCAATCCCCTACCAGCCCCTTCTTCTTGGGCTCCAACGACGACCAGCTTGAACGTGCCCGTGCACGCGCTGCACGCGCCGCCGCCATCCGCAGCAGGAACGTCGCTGCCAATTTGAATTCCCAATCTCAAGATTCTGATCCCTGCCTCGACAAGCAGCAGATTCTCGATTTGTTCCAAAACTGCATCAAGCTCGCTAGTGAAAATGTAAAGCTTTATTCTTCAACTTCGATGCCACTCTACATATTGATTTTATTTTGTTTAATTTTGATTTAATTTGATGTGTTACTTTTTGGGTGCAGAAAATCAATCAGAAAAACACTTGGGGGTTGAATTTGATCGATCACCTCACTGATATTATTAAGGCTGAAGAAGAAGGTGATAGTACCGAGACTAATTTTCAAAAGGTAAGTATGTTGTGGTTAATTGGTACATGATTTGGTTCACAAAGTTGTGATGGCTGCAAATAATGTTATGTATCTTCTGGAAGTTGGTGCTATCTGGGTTGAAGTGTCTGGATAGGTAGAAATTATGGTGAGTTTGTCATTATTATATTTGAGATCAGACTCATCAGAGTTTTACTTTGGAAACCATCTCTTTTTTCCCATGGGTTAATGCCTGTTAAGTGATAAATTCCTACATGGGGTTGAATATGAGCAAACAACCCTCCCCTTAGGGTTTGTTTGCGAGTTTGATTTTGGAGGGGAAAGAAGGGAAAAGGGAGGCTTGAGAGCCATCTGACAAGTGTATTTCATGTCTTCCAAGCCTTCCCCTTCCCTCCCCTGTCCTCCATAAACCAACTCGCAAACAGACCCCTTTTGAACTAGGTTTTTGGGTGTAGTTAGGCTAGTTATTAATAGTACCTAATTACCTATCAAGCATTTCATTGGCCATTACTGGTTGTTTATTTTTTAGGGTAACCTAATGTATCAGGCTCCCACTTAGTTGAGTTTGGGATGTTAAATGTCTGCAAGCTTATCGGAGTAGGGAGTCTATATCCAGTATTTGAACCCGTAACTTCTAGGTCACAATGCAACAACCTCAGTGTCACACCGAGACTCATCTTGTGGTTATTTTGAATATAAATTAATACATTTAATATAAACTGGTCAACAAAGTGTTTGGCATCTGTCCCTGGATACCATAACCATACCCATCAGGGTACCATAGCAATTCCCTAGAGGTCATTGTTTAATCATCCATAAGGTGTTTGTTATAGAGTTTATTGCAATGGTGATGGCCTTCACAATAACTCGAAATCCATATGCAATGACACAAGTCAATTGGCCCACTCCACCCCTAAATTCTGCAGCATTGCTTTGTTTTTGTATTGCACAGATGAGCTTATATCGGTGAATATTCAATCAATCTGACAGCCATAGCACTAGAAGCAAAGTTATATTTGTGTAGATACTCACTAAGATTTTATTTGGGCAGGCAAGCTGCACCCTTGAGGCTGGAGTCAAAATTTATTCATTAAGGGTGGATTCAGTGCATTCTGAGGCTTATAAAGTCCTTGGTGGGATGAACAGAGCAGGCCAAGAAGCTGAGCAAGGTTACAATTATTACCCTTCTTCAAGTCTAGTATACATTCTGTATTTTGGGCTTTTGTAGCGAACTTTATGACTGTTTTGTGGGTGTGGGCAATCCCCTATCGTATAACAAGTGCTCTTGTTTTAATTAGTGCTTCATCTCTTATGAATGTTTGAAGTCTGAATGGTTTCAGAGTGTTGTACATTTACTTTGGTTTTTATAATATTTTGTTCTTAATTCTAAACCCTTGGGATAATGTCAGAGACTCCTTTGGAGGTGGCTAATGTTGAAAGTGGACAAGAAGAAAGCAGGAAAGAGACAAACAAAAAGGTTAATACTCTCTGGGTCTTTCAACTTGACTGGATAATCAAACTTTCTGTTCAGTTCTAACAATTGTTTGTTCATGCAGTTGTCACCTCTCTCAACACTGGAATCATCTTTTGAGGTTCTTAATGTAAAGAAGTTTGATGGTGACCCCAAATCTATTCTATTTCCATTATTACTTGTTTGAGGTGTGGACTAGAGATTGTGCTGAAGATATATTTATTTTTTCAGCTGCATTTGCTGTTGATCCCCTCTATCGCCAGACAACAGCACGGTTTGATGAAGGTGGAGCCAAAGGTCTTTTAATGAATAATCTTGGTGTATATGGTGGATGTAGGGTGCTCTTTGATTCACAAGAAGTGCCTGCAAGGTGCATGGCAAGTCAAAATCAACATGATGTTTATGATACAATTGATCTTTCCTTTATGAAAGGTGTGTTGCCTTTTGAAACTGTTAATACATGTACAAATAGAAACACTAAATGTGGAGTTGTTTACTATGCTGACTTTTCTTTGTAGATTGTGTTGACCAGATGGTATCAGATATGTGTATGAAGGATGAAATTTCTCCAACTATCAGGACTATAGTCAATCAATTCGATGAAAATAATCGAAGGCCCACTAATTTTCAAATTGATGGCCAGAATTCAGCTGAAGATCTTGATGCAGCCTTTGACTGTGAAATTGAATCTGACAGAGTAGAATATGAGAACTACACGGCCTGGACTGATGATCATGATAACCAAACATTTGTTGCTGATTTGGGCTCTAATGATGCTGATCCAAGTTTTCCTAGTTACCTTGAGGTTTTGTTATGTTTTTACCACAACATTTGTTTATCTTGGATGAGATTTTAAGAATATAATTTTTGTATCTTTTTAATAAGTGAATGATGGACTTGTTTAAATAACTTCCCAATCTTGTAGGAAAATGAGGGATTTCCTTCCCAAGGTCAAGACCCTGATATGGACGACAGATTTGAAAATGTTGATGGGTATTTATTTTTCAGTCTAGGTTTTAGTTCAAAACAAAATGCATGGGCTGGCCCTGATCATTGGAAGTATCGAAAATCTAAAGGTGTGTTTTGGAGGCTGATTAGGGATTATAATGGTTTCGTGTTTTGAAGGATCTAGTATGGTAATTTTTTTAGAATCTTTTTTGTAGTCACAGAGGTTCATCCCACTAATGAAGATGGGCCAACCCTAAAAACTACGCAGCCAAGGAGCAAGAAACAGGCTGAAGTTGATTTAAACTTCACAAGTTCTCTTGAGAAGAAAATGGCAGATATATTTGCTCCACCCAAGAATCCGAAATCATTACTGCTCCCTGAATGTAGACTGCCTTGCAATACAAAACTTCCAGAGGACTGCCACTATCAGCCAGAGGATCTTATCAAGTTATTTCTTCTGCCCAATGTGAAGGTAGTTTAAGATATAGGTAGATTTGCACTTCTCTCTTCGAGTAATATTATTTATTTATAATCATGATTTCTATGCTTTCTCCAGTGTCTTGGAAGGAGGGCAAAAAGGTTCTCAGGTAACATCTTGTGCTATTTGCTTCCAATGATTCCTTTTTTCAATATTGTCTAACATTTTAGAATGTTTTCAGCTCTCCCCAGCTTGTATCTCATATTCCACTGTATTTGCAGATGGATCTAGAGAACAACCAAATGACTATGAGGCATTCCCTTCATGGGATAATGGAAGTGCTTGTGGTGGGGAACCTGGTGACTATGAAGGTGATTTTCATAGTGACATAGAGGACTCTGGCACTCTTATTACTCAGCCTCGTCAGGTGGGTTTATGAATTTTTATTTAATAGCTTTTTGTATTTTCTCTTGATCTGCCAACTATTCTTGGTATTATAAACTCTGATGAAAGGATAACAGCTTTTATCAATACATATATATTCCTTATCATGAATTTCTGGACAAATATTTTGCATTTAGAATGTACATGCTAATTTCCAAATAACACAGGTCAATAAAATTGAAGTCCAGTATGACAAAACATCTAAACGAATTGATGTTCAGGCACTGAAAATTACTCTATGGGACCATGTTCAAGAATCTGCTAAATTGCCTCTTCAGGTATAAGAAGATTTATTCTCCATTACTTTAAGACTGCCTTGTACAACATATTTGTTATCCAGTTGTTCCCTCAATAAAGGGAAATGCTTGCTATAATTGGTCTTTCTTCATCACATACTTTGCCATTTCAATTTTCTTATTTAGGACTTAGTTGCATTCTATTGTATATCGTTGTCATGCTATTGTATGTCTTATACATACTCAATTTAAATTCTTTCTCTTTGCGGGTGAATGGTAAGAGTTCTGATTCTTTTTCTGTTTGCTGCCATTCTTCATGACATATTTTGTTATTTCAACTTTCTTCTTTAGGATTCAGTTGCATTGATTTGTTTTCTAACCATTTCTTCATTCCAAAGGATCAAAATGGAACAGTATCTTTCAAGAATATGTTGGCCAATTTTCCTGGCGAGTGCAATGCTGCTGCAGCTATTAGTGACATCTCTCCTCATTTGTGCTTCATATGTTTATTGCATTTGGCCAATGAGAAAGGATTGAGCATTCAAAGCTGCTCCAACTTGGATGATCTTGCCATATGCCTTCCACATGTTGATGATGCTATAAGTGGAGCAGTTTAGACACTTAATCAATTCATTCTTCCATTCAGGAATCATAAAATGGTTTGGTAAGTGCTCTTCAAGATTTCTCTATGTAGTACTGTTCTTGTCTATTTGTGATGGATGGATGGATGGATGTCCATTTCATTGGTATTTCTTGCTTTTATTTCTTTTCAGAAAAGACTCAAAAAAAATTCCTTTGCTCGTAGTCATAACCCTGTGATGATGAACTTCTCCATTATTTTTGGGATAGTAACTTAGAGAGGCTAGAGAATAATCTGGCATTATATTGGTGCATGGGCTACTATTTCTTTCACTCATTTTACTAACAATTTAGTAGTCTAAAAATAAATACTAATTTAACATGCTGATTTATTCATTATCAGCTCATATATATCTTGGCCTTGATGCTCTTATTTATAATCTATGTTTTATTTTTCAGATGGGATTTTACTACTGAAACAAGTCCAAAAAAGCATTGAAGTGAGTAACAAGGCTGTTATTATTCATTTTGGTTGGAGAAAGCAAATATCACTTCAGATTTGGTGGTTTAAATCTCGTCCACAAGTTATTTATCTGATTCATTCTGTCAAATAGATTGAGAAAGTTGCTTGTGAATTCTAAATTGACAAATGGTGTTAACATATTCTCTTCAAATACATCTAAATTTGTCAATCATATCATGAATTATGACATTCATTGCCCTCTGATAAATTGCACTGGCATGCAGACCTAAAAGCTTATCAAGTTATATTAACTGAAACATCCAACTCATTCTATTAGATAAGCCCAACTGAACCAAAGTTTTTTCGAACAATGCTTAATTAGTAAAACAAATAAGCAACAATCTGAAACAGTTTCAAACCTAAAGCTTAAAAAACAAGGCAGTGGAAAAATGCTTTCTTATGTAAAATATAATCACAAATCTAATGATTTCTAGCTTCCAAACAAGATAGTGGAACTACTACTACTACTACTACTACCGTTCTCTATTACCAGCCTGCAAAATGACTTGTTTGAAAATTATAATCCAAAAACCACTCCATGAAGCCATGCAATGATGCAATATATCTAAGCATACTGAACATTCCCATGAGTGGCAACCCCTTCTTTCCATCCTTTCTGACGAGCTCTAAGTTCCCACAACGCAGTTAGCTTCTTCTGAGCTACTATTGCCAATCCAGCTTTCTCCCTCGCCTCCTCGCATATTTCCATCCCTGAATTACATTTATCTGCTTCTTTCTGATATTGAGATGTGATCTTCTTTGCCTCAAGCAGAGCCGTGTCAGCATGATGCTGAGTTTCAGTAGCTTCATTCTACCGTAACTTTAGTTCTTCAGACAATAATTCAGCGAAATTATTTTCAGTGTCTCCCCTCACTTCTTGATCATGCTTTGCGCAGCCTGATTAACAATTCCAATCAAGAAAAGGAAAACTGTCAGTGAAGGAAGTTGAATCAGGAAAACACCCATAAAAGCAACATGTTTTGTGATAAAACAGCTGCAGGGCAAAGAAAATTTATGTTCTAGTGCTTTCATGTCATTTGCTAGCAGAGGTTTATCTACTACAATAAGAACAAAGCCTTTTCTCATTAGGAGGGTATTCCAATCAAGGTTTATCCAGTACAATATATGAATACAAGGCTTAAACATCTGTTAATGTTACTTCAACTCCTCTACAACCATACACATTTGTATTGCATGAAAAAAGAGATAACAATGAGATATAGAAACCAAGTGAAGCATTGCTGAGCCCTGAAGAAAGACAAAGAAATAAGCTGAAATAAGCGGTTTGCATTTAAATTAAGAGAGTGGAGAACCAAAATATGACAAAACCACAGATTCAATTGGAACACGAATTGCTGCCATAGTACAAAAAATGAAGCTATCATTTATCTGGTTATATTTAATAAAGCACATAAACAATTGATTACAAAATAAGGTATTTTTACAAATTTAGATTTATCAAATCAAAAGCTACAATCGGCAAAAAAGTTTGATACACGCCCAGTGGGACTCGAACCCACAATCGCTTGATTAGAAGTCAAGCGCCTTATCCATTAGGCCATGGGCGCTGATGCTATAACACTATAAAAATAAGATATTCATCAAATTACTCATACTAGAACATATAATGAGAAGGTTAAGGATTAACTTGCTAAATGCTAATGCAGATAGGTGTCAAGCTTCAATTTCCATGACTGAACTAATATCCATTTTTTCCAATCAAAACAAAAAAATAATTCCCATATAGAGCCCAGATCTCAAAAACGTTTACTTGTTGTGATCCAAACCCAGGATACGATGACCCAATTAAGAAAAGATGAACTTTTTGAAGAAATATGAAGCTGGGTAATTGAGTAAATGATGAAAGCAGATCTATAAAAATGGGAAGTAGAAAAGGAAGTACCTTAAGGAATAGAAAGAATAGGTTGTGAAGAACAATCACAGAGACAGGGATCACAATAAGATGATGTACCAAAACCTTCCATAAAATGCCAATAGAGAGGGGGGCCCACAATTTAACCTACTATACAAAGTGCCACCACTCCCAAACCCACACTGAAAAGAACAACCTTCACTGACATGTCTCTCTCAAGAACTAGAATATAGACAGAGAAACAAGTGATGGGTGTGAAATAATGATCAACCACTGTAGAAGAAGTTGTCAGAGTGAAGTGGTTAAAGTTAAACTAAGATGTTGGTAGCTTCTGCTTCTTCAAAAAGACCCTCCTTTCTGGTTTGTGCTTTTAAATCTAACTTCTTTACAAGTGCAACGATCCTTATGTTCTTTTAGAACTAGAATGGAGAGGACAATTAGATTTTTTTAATGTATATTTAAGGATAAAAATATAATTTAATATAAATTAAAGGGATAAAAATGTCTTTGTCTTTTAGTCTTTAGGTGTATTTTCACTTCAATGTCAGTCTGCCTCGTTTTTTTATATCTCAGATAACTGTTTTTTCTGTAATTGTTTACTTTCAATTTCTTTTCTATTTTTCTTCATCTGGGTAAAGTATTATTTTGTTAGAAAAGATTATAGAAGAATTGTTGTCCTAAATTATGTGTCACAGTTGAAGTCAAAATAAATAAAATAATGAATTTTATCATATTTTCTTTAGTGGAAGACAATATTTGGGACAATATATCATAGTTCTAATGATATATATGGATTTAAGACAAAAATGTATAAAAGTAAGTCAAACTAGTTACAAAAACAAATTGAATTTCAAGAAACTTAATCAACCTAATGTATTGTATTTATTGAATTTCAAGAAACTTAATCAACCTAACAAACATTTTCACTTATTGGTATAATCAAGACTTATCTTGTTTCTAGTTTCAAGATTACATCAACTCACAATAGTCCATTTACATAGGTGCACAAATAGAAACGCCAGAGATGCTGACTTGCATATTGTAGGTAATGGAATACCATATTTACCCCTTTGAAATAACCCTCTCAAAAAAGGCCAATAACATATTATCAAATATGCACTACACAACATCTCACCTATACCACACTCATTATTTCCACTCTTAATTGGTTGCAACCCCAACAACTTTATAGATAGTGCTATCAACTGCAATAGCAAAATGGTAGTGGCAGGTACAAACACTGGTGATTCATTGAATGTAAATCTTCCAGCATCTGAATCATGTATACCATTCCCAAAAGGGTTTTCATCTTTCCTTGTTATATCAAAGACAGTGTCTGATATCCTAAGAAGCTTAAATAAAGCACTCAAAAATCCTAAAAATCCAGCAGTTGTTGCTCTTATTCTTGACATCCTTTGATTGTTCCACCATGCTCTGATTGATAGACCTGTTGCTAAGTACTCTGATAAAGCGCATACCATCTGAATTATGAAAATAGTTACATGAATCCATAGACCTGACCCCTGGATTAAAAAGAAAAAATACAGTTAACCTCTATATCTATATTTATCTATTGATATATGTTATTTCTTAGATATAGGAAACGAGAAATATAAAGTTCACCTATAGGTTATATAGATATTTCTTACCCTTTTAGCTTTTGAAATTTTTTTATTGGTATAACCAATTATATTTCATCACCCTACTAATTTCTGTTAGGTTGTGTGTTTGCCGGTTACAACAAGTTTCTATCTCATAATGGAAATGAGTATTGTTTGGTTTAAAAGTTTGATTGAGAATTGAGTATTGGAAGAAAAATAATGGAAATGAAATGTTTCATATTCATCTCACAAGTGTACTTTAATGTTCTAAAACCTTACATTTTTTTTTATTTCTTCCTCCAAAATTCAACTCGTAAATGAAATGAAGTTAGTATAACGTGGAGTAAATAATATTGGGTGTATTATTTAATGCTTACCTTAGGCAAGAAATTGGAGTTAGTAATGATGCAATATGTGAGGAGAGAGACATAGCATGTTTCAGGGAGTGAACGCAAGCCCCAATCAATAATCCACATATATGCCAAGAACATCCTAAATGGAAGGTTACCAAAAAGGGTTGCAATAATAGGAGAATGTCTGCTAAAGAAAATCTCAACCATTCCTGTGGTCCATCTCTTTTGTTGGGTCATTGCAGTTGGTAGTCCTATTGGTGCACTTCCTGTGAATCCAGTTGGGTTTGGTGTACACATTTCTGATCTCCATCCCTTTCTATGTATTGTAAGCCCTGTTTGAACATCCTCTGTTATTGATCCATATATCCAACCTACCTTAAATTCACAAACAACCACGCCAACTTTCAATTTTATTATCAGATGGAAAAGGGGAAAAATATTTCAATAACAGGTAGAGTGAATATAGATTATAAGATAACACAAGTGATTTATCAAATACTAGTTAATATGGTTGTAACTTATTGAAATGATGGATTATTTTAATTGGCTCTTGCTTGTTCTTGATTCAAAACCGATCTATTACAACCATTGTGATGTGAAGACTTATTTCAATAAACCCACATGTTTATTAACTTGTAGTTAATAAATTACTTGTGGACTTGTGGTAGCATTTACTTGTGGACTTGGTAAATAATTTTTAATGCATGTTATTCCAAAATTATAAATATAGAATAACATTGCTTTGGGTAATCTAACATATGTTATATTTCTATTGCAGACCTGTTGGCCCCATCCAGTGGCATATTCATATCCACAACTAGCAACTTGACTTGCTGCCTCAAGAGCGTTGGAAACATTAATATCATCATGAGGTGAATAATTTCTCCCTTCTAAAGCATCAGCAACTGATTTCACAAGCTCATCTGAACCTCCAAATTTTTGTTTTAACTCCTTCTCAGATATAATGTTTCCTGCAAGATCAGCTACAAGGACTAAACATAAAGATGCTATAACACTATAAAAATAAGATATTCATCAAATTACTCATACTAGAACATATAATGAGAAGGTTAAGGATTAACTTGCTAAATGCTAATGCAGATAGGTGTCAAGCTTCAATTTCCATGACTGAACTAATATCCATTTTTTCCAATCAAAACAAAAAAATAATTCCCATATAGAGCCCAGATCTCAAAAACGTTTACTTGTTGTGATCCAAACCCAGGATACGATGACCCAATTAAGAAAAGATGAACTTTTTGAAGAAATATGAAGCTGGGTAATTGAGTAAATGATGAAAGCAGATCTATAAAAATGGGAAGTAGAAAAGGAAGTACCTTAAGGAATAGAAAGAATAGGTTGTGAAGAACAATCACAGAGACAGGGATCACAATAAGATGATGTACCAAAACCTTCCATAAAATGCCAATAGAGAGGGGGGCCCACAATTTAACCTACTATACAAAGTGCCACCACTCCCAAACCCACACTGAAAAGAACAACCTTCACTGACATGTCTCTCTCAAGAACTAGAATATAGACAGAGAAACAAGTGATGGGTGTGAAATAATGATCAACCACTGTAGAAGAAGTTGTCAGAGTGAAGTGGTTAAAGTTAAACTAAGATGTTGGTAGCTTCTGCTTCTTCAAAAAGACCCTCCTTTCTGGTTTGTGCTTTTAAATCTAACTTCTTTACAAGTGCAACGATCCTTATGTTCTTTTAGAACTAGAATGGAGAGGACAATTAGATTTTTTTAATGTATATTTAAGGATAAAAATATAATTTAATATAAATTAAAGGGATAAAAATGTCTTTGTCTTTTAGTCTTTAGGTGTATTTTCACTTCAATGTCAGTCTGCCTCGTTTTTTTATATCTCAGATAACTGTTTTTTCTGTAATTGTTTACTTTCAATTTCTTTTCTATTTTTCTTCATCTGGGTAAAGTATTATTTTGTTAGAAAAGATTATAGAAGAATTGTTGTCCTAAATTATGTGTCACAGTTGAAGTCAAAATAAATAAAATAATGAATTTTATCATATTTTCTTTAGTGGAAGACAATATTTGGGACAATATATCATAGTTCTAATGATATATATGGATTTAAGACAAAAATGTATAAAAGTAAGTCAAACTAGTTACAAAAACAAATTGAATTTCAAGAAACTTAATCAACCTAATGTATTGTATTTATTGAATTTCAAGAAACTTAATCAACCTAACAAACATTTTCACTTATTGGTATAATCAAGACTTATCTTGTTTCTAGTTTCAAGATTACATCAACTCACAATAGTCCATTTACATAGGTGCACAAATAGAAACGCCAGAGATGCTGACTTGCATATTGTAGGTAATGGAATACCATATTTACCCCTTTGAAATAACCCTCTCAAAAAAGGCCAATAACATATTATCAAATATGCACTACACAACATCTCACCTATACCACACTCATTATTTCCACTCTTAATTGGTTGCAACCCCAACAACTTTATAGATAGTGCTATCAACTGCAATAGCAAAATGGTAGTGGCAGGTACAAACACTGGTGATTCATTGAATGTAAATCTTCCAGCATCTGAATCATGTATACCATTCCCAAAAGGGTTTTCATCTTTCCTTGTTATATCAAAGACAGTGTCTGATATCCTAAGAAGCTTAAATAAAGCACTCAAAAATCCTAAAAATCCAGCAGTTGTTGCTCTTATTCTTGACATCCTTTGATTGTTCCACCATGCTCTGATTGATAGACCTGTTGCTAAGTACTCTGATAAAGCGCATACCATCTGAATTATGAAAATAGTTACATGAATCCATAGACCTGACCCCTGGATTAAAAAGAAAAAATACAGTTAACCTCTATATCTATATTTATCTATTGATATATGTTATTTCTTAGATATAGGAAACGAGAAATATAAAGTTCACCTATAGGTTATATAGATATTTCTTACCCTTTTAGCTTTTGAAATTTTTTTATTGGTATAACCAATTATATTTCATCACCCTACTAATTTCTGTTAGGTTGTGTGTTTGCCGGTTACAACAAGTTTCTATCTCATAATGGAAATGAGTATTGTTTGGTTTAAAAGTTTGATTGAGAATTGAGTATTGGAAGAAAAATAATGGAAATGAAATGTTTCATATTCATCTCACAAGTGTACTTTAATGTTCTAAAACCTTACATTTTTTTTTATTTCTTCCTCCAAAATTCAACTCGTAAATGAAATGAAGTTAGTATAACGTGGAGTAAATAATATTGGGTGTATTATTTAATGCTTACCTTAGGCAAGAAATTGGAGTTAGTAATGATGCAATATGTGAGGAGAGAGACATAGCATGTTTCAGGGAGTGAACGCAAGCCCCAATCAATAATCCACATATATGCCAAGAACATCCTAAATGGAAGGTTACCAAAAAGGGTTGCAATAATAGGAGAATGTCTGCTAAAGAAAATCTCAACCATTCCTGTGGTCCATCTCTTTTGTTGGGTCATTGCAGTTGGTAGTCCTATTGGTGCACTTCCTGTGAATCCAGTTGGGTTTGGTGTACACATTTCTGATCTCCATCCCTTTCTATGTATTGTAAGCCCTGTTTGAACATCCTCTGTTATTGATCCATATATCCAACCTACCTTAAATTCACAAACAACCACGCCAACTTTCAATTTTATTATCAGATGGAAAAGGGGAAAAATATTTCAATAACAGGTAGAGTGAATATAGATTATAAGATAACACAAGTGATTTATCAAATACTAGTTAATATGGTTGTAACTTATTGAAATGATGGATTATTTTAATTGGCTCTTGCTTGTTCTTGATTCAAAACCGATCTATTACAACCATTGTGATGTGAAGACTTATTTCAATAAACCCACATGTTTATTAACTTGTAGTTAATAAATTACTTGTGGACTTGTGGTAGCATTTACTTGTGGACTTGGTAAATAATTTTTAATGCATGTTATTCCAAAATTATAAATATAGAATAACATTGCTTTGGGTAATCTAACATATGTTATATTTCTATTGCAGACCTGTTGGCCCCATCCAGTGGCATATTCATATCCACAACTAGCAACTTGACTTGCTGCCTCAAGAGCGTTGGAAACATTAATATCATCATGAGGTGAATAATTTCTCCCTTCTAAAGCATCAGCAACTGATTTCACAAGCTCATCTGAACCTCCAAATTTTTGTTTTAACTCCTTCTCAGATATAATGTTTCCTGCAAGATCAGCTACAAGGACTAAACATAAAATAATTCTCAGATTTAATACTGTATCCTTAAAAATTGGAAACAATGGCATAGCCAATATATAGTTATAAGTACCCTTTTCTATGTTATATGGATAAAGGCCATAGATAACTTTTCTTCTATGGAAGCAGTTTGTTCCCCCATAGAAAGGTCCTTGAAGTCCTGCTAGTCCAGCCCCAATGTACTTAAAAGGGTACCCAAAAAATTAGAACTTTAGGATATATTGTAGCAGCAAATCATATTAATTTATCTTAAGTTTTTAGTTATCCATACCTTAAACATAACCACCATTTGATTTCCAAAAGGGTCGTCCTTAAGTCCACCATAAAATTGTTGGGGACATTGAGCAAATGCAACTTCTTTTTCTCCAATGGAATCAAGCAAAATGCACATTGCATGCTGAACAATGTTTGGATTATTTACATACATGTCACAATCCACGTTCAGCATGAATGGAGCATTGGTCATCAATCCAGAGACTCTTGTCTGAAATTACAATTGGAAAATGTGAAATGATCATATTTTGGATATATTAAGATTAAAGAAGAAAATATCTTACCAATACATTCATGGCACCAGCTTTGAAATGATGTGGGTGGTTTGGTCTCTTCTCTCTAGATATGTAGATCAAATGTGGCAACCCATTAGAAAGCCCTTCCTTCTTGTCCCATATAACCTTACAAATTAACAATGTCAAATAAGATTTTTTTCATTATTATTATATTATTGACGAATAAGGGAGAATCTTATTGAATATTAAGATAATCATTCACTAGTTTTTATAATACTAAATATATTATATCAAAGATAACATCCGTCTTTTCTCTACCTTAAACGACCCTCAGTTCAGTTATTAACAATTCTCTAATGTAAGCTAAAATTCCAAAAAATTAAAAAATGCTACAATTGGCATTAGGTTGGATATTATTAGAACTGTCAAAAATATATTTGTAAAGCTACCTAAGGATGCATTTGACAAAGATATAAAAGACAAATTAAGAATGAGTCAGTGCAATTGGGATGAAATATATAGTCCATGGTATGAAATATATTTCCATTTTCTTCGTACAAAAATATGGAAAACGATATATTCTCCTACTAAATCCTTCTACCACAAAAAATAATATATATACTTATTCATTAATAATTGATTTACAAGTGACATATATTATCCTTTTATAATTAGCATAATTAATTGGAGGATTTAGCGTTACTCTAAAAATATTATTGCCCATAAAATAGCCATTGAATACAAAATGCACAGAAATGTCAATTCAGTGATTACCCGTATTATGGTTGGATGATTTTTGCGGTCAGTGTTTGAAAATACTGCAAATTCTCCATCAGGTTGCCAAGGAATTGATTTACGGGACGCCTCTTCTATTTTGCGGCAAAGATTATCATACTTCTCCTGCCAACTCAGAATCACATGTCACTTATGCCTAATTTTGTTCGAGAATCGTTTCTGACTCTTACTTTTAAAGAAAATTAATATATTCTCTGAAATATCAGTTTATAAATTCTCCATACATAATGTTATACCTTGTTCATAAATAAGTAATTTATCACATGTCTCTTGCTTGTGTTTAAGATGATATCTATGATGATTTTATAGGATAATAAATGATTAGTATCAATTAAATGATAGAGTGTAATATTTATGTATTATTAGTATAAAGATTTATACACTAACATTACATTATCTACCATTCGTTTGTATTATTATTCTTAAGAGTCAATAATAATTGATTAAATATAAATGTTAAATAATACAAATGACACAATCAATACATTTTTCTCTCTAAATGATATAGTATCTTAACAAATTAGCTCATGAATCATTTCCTGAAATGAAAATGACATTTATGACTTAAGAACCAATCATTAATACCATCTTGCTCAGACAAATGTCAGTTCCTTAGAATGAAGATTTAAAGCTAATTTGATACGAGGATTTTTCATTTTAACTTTATATATCAAACACTTACTTTCATCCATAACCATTCCTCTCTAAATTTTGGTGTTGAGTTTTGGTAGGAGGAGGCTTCATGCTCTTCACAGAAGTACCTGAATGGAGCTCTAATTTGGACATGGTACTTGTTACAAAAAGGTATCCAAAACTTGGCAAAATGTGAGGCTTGCTGAAGAGCGTAGAAAGTGAGAGGAGAACAACCATCATCAGAAACATAACAAGCTAGCTTTTGAGCTGGGTAATCAAGTGCTAACAGAGACAGAACAGTATTCACTGTGATTATAGGTGGTTCAAGCACATCATCTGCTGTTGTCACAAATAAATCCACACGTGGAAGCTCTTGCACACTGCTAACACAACTCAGTTATTATATTATGGAAAATGTTTTATCAACATCATGACATAATTTGTTGTCCTGGTCTTATTTTTCCTTTTTTATTTATGTATTTTCAGTTTGCTTCTTACAAAATAAGTGAGAGAATAGTTGATAAAAAATGTCAAATATATATTTATTGTATGAGTTTTATATATTATTATTTTATTATTCACTATTTATATTTAATTATTATTAATTTTGTAAAAAAATAATATAAATGAATGGTAATATAATAAGTGTGTACAAATATTTACATTAGTAACACATAGATATCACACTTTTTATAAGAGAAAAATGTATGCACATAAGTTTTATACAATTTCATTACATTATTCACTATTTATGTTTAATACTCTATAAAAAATAATAAATGATGAATAATGTAATGAATGTGTATAAATATTTACACACAAACATTAGATATCAATCTCTTTTTTAGAGAGAGATAAACTTTTTTTTTTAATTTTCATGTTAATCTGTTTTTGATATAATAAACGTTTAATGGATAATAAATATCATATCATCAATATGTTTTTATCAGCATAAGTTACAAAGCATAACTAATTAGTGATAATTTATAATAAAAAAAGAGACACCAAAAAATGTTACAGCTTTGTATGTTACTAAGGTTATTATAAACAAGTATAGATAGATAACTATAATAATGATTATAATCTCATATAGTAATGAGAAACCATAGAATACACAAGAAATAGGTAGTTAAATACGATATATAGTCACAATAATAAGTACACAATTATAATGATACAGTTAATAACTAGATACCTTTGTAAGAGACGATCTGGGTAGGTTTTGACTATTGCAGGAGTCCATTGGGTTGTGAAGATGAAAATCCAAGAAAACGTGAACCATGATTCGCATACCAAGGCAACGAACCAAGGGATAGAGTAGTTGTTGATAGATATAACGCGATAACAAAGAAGCAATAAGAGGAGGAACAAAATCAACACATCCATTACCCGTTTAAAATTGTGCTTGTACCAACATTTTTCATAGAGGGGGAGAGAGTTTTGGTTGGACATTATTAATTTAAGTTATGGTTTTTAGCAAAGGTTTTTGAAGCCCTATTTATAACAGGGAAATGATCAGTGGTATATGCTGCCTATGCTATTAGTTATCATTTTCAATTGAACTTTCAAGTCTACTTGTTCGTTTTGGATCCATGCCACATACCGAATAAATGGACAAGACAGAATTTCAAGATATTAGGATTAAGTATTAACTAAAAAGTCTAGGACGTGGGTGGTTTTTCATTCCATTCAAATTTAAATTCTCTGTGCCAATTAATTTGATGTATCAGTTGAGCTAATTAACCTTAACTTGCGTAATCATTACACTTTCGCTATACGTTTTGTGGGCTTCAATTTATGCACGACGTGCAAATTTTTGCAAATTGAAGTATTTGTTATATATTATTATCATGTCTTGTGTTGTTTATTAAAAGATCATATATTGTTTTTGAACACTTTTTATAGCCTATTGATATTTTAATCGGGTTATTTATTTAGACTTAAACCAATTAATGTTATGACTTGATTATAAGTTTACAACTACATCCATAGAAGATGAACCCATCCATCTAATATGTGATGTATAAATTTGAACATTACTCTTACTTAATTCTTTTATTATGTTTGATTTTTTTATAAATACGAAAAGAGTAAGTCGCAGTTGGAACTTTTATTGCAATTTGTTTAATTTCATGCAACTATGCAAGTAAATGGGTCTTGGTTTGGCTTGCTTTAAAAGCTGAGAACTTAAAGCCTTCCATATCCATATTCCATAGTAGTTACTAGGAGCATACTTTTGTTAAAGTCTATCTATACATTTATTATAAACATGTTGTGTTTCCTATATATTCTATATATAAAACACATGTTTGGTGAGAAAGAAATCAACTAGGTCCATTCATGCTTGTTTGTAATTAAGAAAACTACCAAGTATCTTACCTTCAACAATAAAAACTTTCTATTGATATCTTCTGTCTCAAAAAATGTGTCATTTCATATATCACTATTTATGATTAATCAGAAAAATATTTAAATATATATTTTTAACCAATCATAAATAAATAGCACATAGAGTAATACATTTTTTGAAATAGAAGATATAGTCCCGAAAAGTACAAGGCTTGTTTAGGCTGGTGATTAAATTCAAAAGTTGTGTTATGGTCCAATGTGTATCCAAGATGACAATTGTCATGGAACAGACTAACAGTCCAGATAGGTGGATTTCTTTCAGCAGTCCCATTTTAAACTTTCAAAACTATCAACATTAGTTAAGGTATATCAGACAAAACTGTGTTTTTACTATCATGAAAATAAACAAACTTTTGAGTTTAGGGTCTTGGTTTTTGAAATGAAATAATGTTATTCTAAATAAAATGTCACTTATTACTTTATTATTCTAATTTCTCATTTTTTTCAAAACAAAATTACACATAACCCATGTATATCCCAGTAATGTAACACTTGAAATAATAAAGCTTGAGTCATTCTGACACCTCACGAATTTTCTTATTTAACATAAACAAACAAAAAATGTGAAGAAGGTCTTCATGCTTGCATAACGAAGAGATATTCAAAATAAATAAATTAAAAAAGTAGAGCCAAGAAAAGTTGTTAGATTTATATGAGAGATTTGAACTTCGATATTATAATTACAGTAAATATGTTTTTATTACTGCATGTAAATAGTAGTCGATTTGAAATTGACCCCTAAATATTTTTTTTAAATCAACCATTATTTTCTAACAAAACATTAGTCTAGTAATGTAAGATACTAAATTCTAGAACAATCAAATATTCGATTCTTGTGAGCGACACTTGTTAAGAGACAATTACATTTTCCAAAAAGGATTAATTCCTTACAAAAAGATGAATAAATACATTTAGTAGTACCAAAAAACAAAAAATATATTTGAGTTCTAATTCTAACTTGAAATTGTTGGGCCTTCATCCTTAACCCAAAAGAAGTTGCAGAAAATTGGTTGTGGGTTGTAAGTTGTACGTAGTTGTAAGATGGTTAATAAGAAAATATAGTATTAAAGTCACCAACAAGTACACCTCACCAAGATGAAACTCCCACACAACTTAACCAAGCCAAAGTCAAAATTCATCAAGCCAAACTCAAAATCCACCGACCAATAGCACCACATGACCGAGGAAAAACCAATGTTGACCGAGGAATTATGATTCATGACCGAAGAAATGAGAAGCTCAACCAACACAGTGCATCGCCCAATGTGCATCAGCCTGAGGCGCACAACCAGCTTTCTGACCGAGGCGCCCTGACCGTGTCTTCCAAGTCTGGGCGCATCATGACCGAGGCGCATAAATGCCCAGGCGTCATGCCTCAGGCGTACTGACCATATCTGCTAGCCTGAGTGCATCATGGGCGCACCAATCCTGGTTGGCCATGGCGCATCAGCTTTGACCGAGCCATGGCGCACACATTCCTTTTGGGCTGAGCCCTTTTTCTCATTAAGCGTTTCTCACAGGCTTTTATTGTTCCTTTGGCTTCTAGATGCTTCTTAGAAGCTTTTTGCTATAGGTTGTTATGAGTTAATTTGGCTCCAAAAGTTGTTAATAGTTAGTTGCTTGCTCTTGAAGCAACAAACTTGTTATATATAGAAGTGCTCATTCACTTCTATAATCAAGGAAAATAAAAGAAGTATTATGAGGTATTCCATTCAAAAACTTAATAACATATTATAACATGAGCCAGAACCATCACCAAAGACAAAGGCACCAGGTGGCTAGGCAAGACAAAGAGAAACCATACCTTCTTCCTTCTTCCTTCACCAACAACCAAAACAAAATGGCAGACTCACCTTCTAATCAATCAGAAAGAGAGTCTCAACCAGTCTACAACAACAATGATTTGAAAAATCCATTCTTTCTTCACCCTGGAGATAACCCAGGCTCAATGCTAGTGACAACACCACTAGATGGCTCTAACTACCAATCATGGAGCAGGGCCATGAGGAGGGCCCTCCTCTCCAAGAACAAATACAAATTTGCAGATGGCACGATACTTGCACCAAGAAAATCTGATCCAGAATACGACACATGGGAGCGTTGCAACACCATGGTCATATCATGGATCACTAGATGCCTCACACCAGAAATATCAGAAAGCATCATCTACATTGAGAATGCTCAAGACCTATGGCAAGACTTGAAGGATAGATTTTCAAAAGGGGATTACTTTCGAATGTCTGATCTCCTTCAAGATTTGCACTCCATCAAGCAAGCTGACAGAAGTGTCTCCAAGTACTTCACAGACCTGAAAACACAGTGGGAAGAGCTTGAGGCATTAAGACCTTTACCATACTGTGTGTGTGAATTCAGATGCAAATGTTGGGTCCTTGACAAAATGAAATCATACCGAGAAAACGAATATGTGATATGCTTCCTAAAAGGCCTCAATGAAGAATTCAACACAACAAGGTCACAAATCTTCCTGATGGAGCCCCTACCTGGCATCAACAAAGTGTTCTCCCTGGTCATACAACAAGAAAGGCAACAATATCCAGGAGCAATTAATTCTAAAGCTTTGTTCAATGACTCAAGGAATCAAGGCACTTTTGGTAACAATGCACAATCTTGGAAACCAAGAAACTCAGCACCTAGAGGAGGCACTAATCAAGGCAGAGGCAGAGGATCAGGAAGGTTCACAAAAGCAAACAATGTCAAAGTATGCACTCACTGTGGAAAGGAGAGGCACACAGTGGAAACATGCTACTTCAAGCATGGGTTTCCACCCAATTGGCAACAAGACTCTTCAAGGCAGCCAAGCAACGTGATAAACAATGCAATTAGTGAAGACTTGGCACAACAAAGCACAAATACCCAGAGCCTTGACCCACAAGTTAAAGGAGCAAAGAATTACAAGTTTGGAGCAAAACAATATGCACAATTAGCCTCCCTGCTGAAGAACTGTATTGAGACAAATGAAGGAAGCAGCCACAATGTAAACCAATTGAGCATCATGCCAACCTGCCTAGACAGTGAGCCTCAAGGCAACCAGGAAATCTCAGGTAATATCTCTCCTTGGGTCTTGGACACTGGTGCTACAGACCATGTCTGTCCAAATTTGAGTGAGTTCACTTCTTACCACTCAATTAAACCCATAATCATTGGCTTGCCAAATGGGTCAACCATTTTGGCAAAGGCTGCAGGAACTATTATAATCTCAAACTCAATAATATTGCATGATGTCCTACATGTACCAGAATTTAAGTACAACTTGATTTCTGTCCAGAAACTAACAAAATCTATGAATTATAAACTAATTTTTGATGCTTTAAAATGTTGTATCCAGGATATGACTACCTTGAGGATGATTGGACTTGCTGAAATGAAGGACAACTTATATGTAATCAAAGGGAACACATGGACAAGCAATAAAGGATCTGTGAATTTAGCACACACTGACCCCTGTTTTGATTTGTGGCATTTTAGGCTAGGACACCCCTCCAATGACATTTTGAACTCCATTTGTAAACATTACTCTTACATAAAGCATGATCCTTCTATAGTTTGTGAACATTGTCACTATGGCAAACAGAGTAGGCTCCCTTATGTCAGTCACAATAACAGGTCTAGTCAAGTTTTTGACCTTATCCACATGGACATATGGGGACCTATTGGGGACACATCCCTACATGGCCACAAATACTTCCTAACTGTTATAGATGATCACTCTAGGCACACTTGGATCTTCCTTATGAAGACCAAAGGGGAAGCTAGAGGTCTCATGCAGGATTTTGTCAAGCTAGTTGAAACACAATATGGAAAAATTGTCAAAGCCATAAGGAGTGACAATGGAGTTGAGTTCC
>NC_032016.1:22609053-22615373 GCF_001865875.1 Lupinus angustifolius | reverse complement strand
AGGAGAAGCATCTTCCTTGGCCATAGATCTGGAACTAAAGGATTTGTGCTATATGACTTGAGGAACAGAGAGATATTTCTCTCTAGAAATGTCATATTCCATGAGCACCTCTTCCCCTACCAAAAGCAAAGCCATAAGGATCACCTTGATGAGCAAACCAATAATGACCACCCTGATGGAGACCACCCTGACCTCCCATTTTTAGATGTCACCTATCAAAACCATGAGGAGGAGAACAACCAGACCAATGAGGCAGTGACACACCTAGAAGACATCAATCCTGGAATCCAAGAGACCAGAAGGTCCTCCAGAAGCAGATTCCCACCTTCTTACTTAAGAGACTACCACTGCAACCTCTTTAGCAAGAGCATAAGTGAGGTAGAAAAGAATGTTAGCCATCCCTTGTCCTCTGTCCTATCCTACAGTTCCATACTATCCACTCACCTTGACCACACCTTGGCCATCTCCACCAATATAGAGCCCAAAACCTACAACCAAGCAGTCAAGTCAAGTGAATGGATTAAAGCTATGCAGGATGAGCTTACTGCTCTTGAAGTCAATGGAACCTGGGACATTGTAGACCTCCCTGCAGGTAAGCACCCCATTGGGTGCAAATGGGTCTACAAAATCAAATACAACTCTAATGGCACCATTGAGAGGTACAAGGCTAGGCTAGTTGCAAAGGGCTTCAATCAAACTGAGGGAATTGACTTCTTTGAGACTTTTGCCCCAGTTGTTAAACTAACAACTGTTAGACTCTTACTTGCCATTGCCTCCTGCAAACATTGGATTGTCCACCAACTCGACATAAATAATGCCTTTTTACATGGTGAGTTAAGTGAGGAGGTCTACATGACCATACCTCAAGGTGTTGTTATCCATGACACCAGTAAGGTTTGCAAGCTACAAAAATCCCTGTATGGCTTGAAGCAGGCAGGGAGACAATGGTATCAAAAACTATCTGAATGCCTCTAAAGCTTAGGATACACACAATCCCAACATGACCACTCCCTGTTCACCAAAGCCAAACAGCATGAATTCACAGCTTTGCTGGTTTATGTGGATGACCTTATCCTAGCTGGAAACAATAAATGTGAAATTGACCATGTAAGGAGCTGCTTGCACGAGCAGTTCAGAATCAAGGACCTTGGTGCCTTGAAATACTTCCTTGGCCTTGAGATCATGAGGTCTAAGCAAGGCATTAGCATCTGCCAAAGGAAGTATGCCCTTGACATACTTGCTGACACAGGGTTCATCAATTGCAAACCCGTACCTACCCCAACTGTTAAAACAACCAAGCTATGCCAAAATGATTCCCCTGCTTTTAGTGATCCTGTCCTCTATAGAAGACTTGTAGGAAGGCTCCTCTACCTAACAAACACCAGACCCGATATTAGCTTTGCTGTCCAACAACTTAGCCAATTCATGGCCTCCCCCACTGATATGCACCACAAAGCACTATGCAGAGTGCTAAGGTACATCAAGGGTCATCCTGGCCAAGGCCTCATCTACCCTACCACATCAACTATGCAATTTAAGGTCTTTAGTGACTCTGACTGGGCAGCCTGTATTGACTCTAGAAAATCTATCAGTGGGTGCTGTGCTTTCTTAGGTGATTCCCTTGTTTCTTGGAAATCAAAGAAACAAAACACTGTGGCAAGATCCTCCTCCGAGGCTGAGTATCGTGCCTTAGCCTCTGCTGCTTGTGAAATCCAGTGGTTGACATATCTCATTGATGCTTTTCATATAAATCATATTAAACCTGCTTTGTTATACTGTGATAATGACTCTGCTAGATATATAGCTGCCAATTCTGTTTTTCATGAAAGAACTAAGCACATTGACATTGATTGTCATGTGGTTAGGGAACGACTTCAATCAAAACTGTTTCACCTTCTACCTATTTCCACTTTTGAACAGGTTGCTGATATATTGACTAAAGCTCTGGATCCTACACCATTCTGCTACCTACTCTCCAAGCTTGGGGTACTTAATATGTACGCTCCAGCTTGCGGGGGGGTATTAAAGTCACCAACAAGTGCACCTCATCAAGCTGAAACTCCCACGCAACTTAACCAAGCCAAAGTCAAAATTCATAGAGCCAAACTCAAAATCCACCGACCAATAGCACCACATGACCGAGGAAAAACCAAGGTTGACCGAGGAATTATGATCCATGACCGAAGAAATGAGAAGCTCAACCAACACAGTGCATCGCCCAATGTGCATCAGCCTGAGGCGCACAACCAGCTTTCTGACCGAGGCGCCCTGACCGTGTCTTCTGAATCTAGGCGCATCATGACCGAGGCGCATGAATGCCCAGGCGCCATGCTACTGACCGTATCTGCTAGCCTGAGTGCATCATGGGCGCACCAATCCTGGTTGGCCATGGCGCATCAGCTTTGACCGAGCCATGGCGCACACATTCCTTTTGGGCTGAGCCCTTTTTCTCATTAAGCGTTTCTCACAGGCTTTTATTGTTCCTTTGGCTTCTAGATGCTTCTTAGAAGCTTTTTGCTATAGGTTGTTATGAGTCAATTTGGCTCCAAAAGTTGTTAATAGTTAGTTGCTTGCTCTTGAAGCAACAAACTTGTTATATATAGAAGTGCTCATTCACTTCTATAATCAAGAAAGTAAAAAAGGAGAATTATGAGGTATTCCATTCAAAAAAACAATATATAGAGACAGTAATTCATTCATTATCATGTAAACAATGATATTGAATACATGAAATTAAACTTTTTCGTTACTGAACATTTGTCCAAAAAGTTTCATGTCTAAAAATAAATACGTGCGGTTTCTTTATTATTCAAATTAAGTATATTTCGGTGTGTATGATAGGATCATGATCATATTCAGTACCATGAAATATATAATGCTCTACAACCAAACCATGATTCAACTACCCTTAATTTTATAGAGCCCTTTTGCCTTTCTTATCAGTGAAAAAATTCCGAGTGTTGCCTAAAATGTTCTAAGGGAGATCTTAAACTAACATAAAGAAATCGGTGGGAATTTGTTTTTACGTGGACGATATTGAATCTATATAAAATAAGATCATGTGCTAGCTAACTCTTCCTTTACTAATTAGTGTGCTAGTTACATAGCGTTGACATAAATCTGTTCTTAAAAAGATATTGAAATACAAATGACCCATATTGGTGTTCACATGTACATGTGCACTCACCTCATTCTTCACCAGTACTAAGCTTTGGGCTTAAATTTGTCAAAAAGAGAGCAATTTTATTGTCACTCATTCTACAATGGTAACCATTACTGCAAATCGGGCCCAAGATCAACGTCTAAAAAAACATCGCCTAGAAAATAAAAAAGACTATAGTTCTCTCCATGATCCATTTTCACGTCCCGAATAATAATCAAGATTTCTTGAAACAAACACCTCTTTAATCATTCATGGTAAAAATTATCATCTTTTATCCACATGGGCAGAAGCTGAACCTAAAAACAAATCAACACCACCCATGCTAAAGGAAGAGCCAGCTAGTAAAATATCCCCAGATTCCTTTATTAATTTATTAATATAAGCATGCTTTTATAAATTATAAATTAAGAAATGTAAGCAAAAGGATGAAAGTGTCCAAAACCGGAATGAAATCTTGTCCAGAAATGTGAGGTAAGTGAAAGATTATAAAATATTACACTCTCCACTATTGACAGGATCGGTCCAAAACCTATCCCCAATGCTAAGCATAACTCATAATTAAATTTGTGAATAGAATTCACGTTCACATGGCATTTGATTGTATACATTAAACAATATTACTCAAAATTAAGATTTTATGTTGTTATAATTTTTAATACGTTTGGTCCAAGGAACGACCACATAACCTTTTATTAAGGCCAAGCCTTCTAAATATATTTGTCCGTACACTGTATATTTTAAGACTAATAAAAGTTTATAATTAATTTACCTTGCACCATACACGTAGAATCTTCATGTTCACACGTATATAAAACGTGCTGATTTTGCTGTCAATTCAAACGTGTTCGCTATATGTTGTTAGATTAGACCCGCTTTTCTTCCTTCTTCTTACAACAAGTAAGCAATTTATTTTTAAAAGGAAACTACCCAGATTTTATTCAATTTGAATATTCTTCTAGGACGAAATTATAATGTAAGAGAGAGCTAAAAATAAGTTTTATTATTATAAATGATATAAATATATATAATCCTCTAATTATATTAAAAATGAATATATTACTTTCTTATCTATTTAACATGACTTTTTTATATTATTATTCAATTACAAATCAAGGTAAAATTAAACTTGTTTAGTACACACACACAAAAAACCTTTATCATATGGAGAAAAGAGAACCACGTGACTCTTTCGTTATTATTCACTTTTAAAAAAAGTCTCTTTTGATCACTGGACACTTTCAAGCCACGCCAATACCACCAATACACATTCAGATTAAGTACGCAGTCTAATTAGGAATAGACACACTGTTCCAACCAACTAATGTACCCAGCTACACAATAATAGGGTACAAAGATTACATGTCCCATAATTTTTATTTCTCCGTGTTCCAGACCAATCAAACTTCACAAAATATTATTAAAATATTAATTTTTGTTTTTATAATTTTTAATTTTAAATGAATGAAGCTTTTGTAATTAGTTTGGTACACCAAGTAGAACATGAATGGATATATGATCCTCTTTCCCAGTAAAAGGAGCACATATGTTGTAGTATAATTTGTATTATTTCACGTGCTATTGATCGGTTAATAAATATATATTTAAATTAAAAAATTAATTTTAATTATTTTTCTAACCAATACAATTAATTATATATGAAATGACACAAATTATAAGATACAACACATATACCCCACGGGCTAAGTGAGAATAAAGGAGAAATTAAATTCCCTCATGCTTTCGCTGGTTTAATAAATGAGACAACTGTTCCTCCTACTCCAACATCCACTCCCTCATTTGCTCATTTGGTACTTGTGAAATAAGTTACAAAATATGTGAGTGTAAACACTTTAATTGTCCTTAAATATATAGTGTACATTTTACCAAACCCCCTTTTCTTATTTATCATTATACATATGGCTCTTAATTAACTCTATTAGTTCTACTCGAAAACATTAACTGTACTAGTTCACGAAAGTTTTAATTGGGTATGTTTAACTAATTTAGATCCATGCATATCGCGGCACATGACCCATCTTTAACGTACATGATTTAAAGTTTTTAATAAAAAAGAAGTTAAAATTAAAAAAAAAAAATTATATTTATCATAATATTCAAATAATGGATTCTCTACATAAGAGGGGAGCTGAACTCATGTTTAAAATTGTAGGAGGTTAATGCATTTATGTGGTTCAGGTTACTATGAATATAATGTATTAAATAATTGGCAAAGAGAGTTTTGTTGTTCATAATAATTATAACACTAATTCACTAAGTGAATTGTCTAATTAGAAGATAGTTGTGGTTTTTAAATTTTTTATCTTATATGGTTATGTAGATGATTGTGATATTAACGTTTTTTTACTCTTAAGACGTTTGAACACCAATGTCAGAAAGGGATGAAAGCGAACACAAGTAATGATAGGTTTCGTTAAGTTAAAGGGCGTTAATCAATGTCAAAAAAGTATACCCAACTTCAAATGACTTTGGATTGTTACGTTGTTAATTTGAAACATGATTGATTTGTAGCTAGGGAAATAGGGTTCACAATAACCCAATCGTTTTATGTGGCATTTGATTGCTTAAACTAAACAAATGATGATATAACGTATAGGATGGGAATTGGGATGCATATTTGACATAAGAATTACTCCATCTTCGTGGTTGTGTCTCCCACATTTAACTCCGTTGATGCTGATTATTTTTTTGGTTAGAATCATTATTTCTTTACTTGAGGGATAGTACCTCTTACGATAGAGATTCTAGAAGGAGGCGTGGTTGAAAATTTTGTATCGTTCGGTGAAATTGGATCTGCCGCTTCCAAAAGTTTTAATATTTATTTATTATTAATATAATATCTTTTACACAGTTAATATATTACATTTTATTAATGTAATTGGTATATGTATATGTTTAAAATTGTATGACATATGTTTGCATAAATATTAAACTCTAGTTTGATAAAACAACTGTTTGGAATAGAGCCGATTACTCTTTTTTTGCATAAATAATCTACTCTCATGACAGACCAATATATTATTTAGAGACTATCATAAACATTGTCTAGTGTGCAAATTGTGATACCAAATAACTAATAGTTAATATATCAATATTTACTAAATTTGGAATAAAATTTGAATTCGTGAAGTATTAACAA
>NC_032016.1:22607380-22608953 GCF_001865875.1 Lupinus angustifolius | reverse complement strand
TAGATTCCTAACTTTTCTATCATGATATAAGTAAGTAGTTCTTATTTTATAGGTCCAAAACCTTGCTAATACATCTTTATGGTGCTTCCTCTATCAATTAGATCTTTATCCATAGAAAAAAATTCATGTTATACATGCATCTCAACCAACATGTTTATAATACACTTGCATCTTTAAAAATGCGCTCGTGCTACACTTATATCTAAGCTAATTCCCCCTATCATACACCTTGCTCATACACTATGTGCAATAATGGATCCTCTAGAAATAACATATTGTTCTCTATGATGTTATAGAAAAACCATAAGGATATAAAACTTCTCATCTAAAAGAAGATAATAATCTCTAGCAGGGAGAGAGACATTGCCATAATCTCTCTTAGAGTCTGACGTCCCACTTGGGTCCTTATCTCCATCCCGTCCTAATTCCATATGGATGAACTTCAAGGGTTTCAGATCTCACACACCCATAGCCCTCACCTTAATATTGTCATGTTTTCCTCTCCTTTAACTCATCTTGTTTATCATCGAATGATGCCTTTGATAGGCCTTATACAACCAAAACAACATTTACATTCCTTTGCCACGACCTAAAGTTGTCAGTTTCATTGAACTTCTCCATCATGAATGTGACACCTATGTTAACTATTGATTAGAACTATCTGAGAATTTTTAAATAGGTTCTAAATTTTTAAAATTTTATAATTAAGTCTCTAAATTTTGAACTACTCATTTTTAATTGGATCCTTAACTTTTGAAATTTGTAGATGAATCTCCAAACTTTACAATATTTTGTCATGGATCTCTAAACTTTAAGCATAGTAATTTTGTCCCTAAACTTTAAACAATAGTAATTAGACCCCTAAACTTTAAACAATAATAATTAGATCCTTAAGCTTTCATATCATCTATAAATGAATTTTGATTTGTTATTTGTCTATGCTGTTGTGAGAAGAAACTTAGAGTTTCATGGTTGTTACAAAAAATAGTTATACTATAATTTATTTTATTTTTAAAAAATATCTTTATTAAAAGGAAAACCCTATTTGCATAAATTTAATATGATAAAATGCACAATAAACGTGGTAACTCAAACATCAACAACAATGACTAATATCAATATTATACATTGTTGCACAATATTAGCAATAATATGGGACTCGACCTTTTCTTTCCACAATGTTATCTCAATAGAACAACAATAAACAAAATCTAAAATGAAACATCTTTCACAAAATATATAGTACCAAGAAAAAAACATTTATATTAGTCCACCTAAAAGAAATCAAATATCCACCCCTCATTTTATGAAGTTATTTATTTATCATAACTTTTATTATTATTAAGAAATGATTTTAGTGACCCAATTACAAATTGCTTTAAAGTGCAAGAAATAATTATAAAGTTTAAGAATCTAATTATGCTATTATAAAATTTCGGGTTCCAATAAAATATTTTTAAAGTTTAGTGACTTATTTGAATTTTTTAAGTGATTGCCGAACCTACAATGTAATTTAACCTTGTTTACTTTATTGAATGCCAATACAAATTTCTAAATATAGAATAATTTCAAT
>NC_032016.1:22605214-22607280 GCF_001865875.1 Lupinus angustifolius | reverse complement strand
CTCTTTTCTCTTTTGCGCTTTAGGTGATCTCAATAATTACAAAGTTTATAAAAAAGTAAACGAAAAAATGAAGAAAAAAAAATCAATGATCAACAAGATTTTTCATCCCAAATTATTTCTAAGGTCAAGTGAACATTTATGTTGGTTAAAGGGGTAAGCATTACTCATTGATGTATCAAAGAGACACAATAGTTATTTTTGTAATAGCAAAGATTAACCTCTAAGTTATGAAGTCTATATCAATATTTAGTTTATTTGAACAAAATATAACTTATTATACTATAAAAACGATCAAATCATTTGTTTTTTCTTTATTACATACAAGCCCGGAAAACTATGGATCAAACTCTCAAGCTTGTTTATGTCTTGATCATGTTCTTTTTCATCTTTCTCATTTCAGCCGATGAAGATATATGTGAGTAATCCTTTTTTTTCTTTCCCCATTTTCATTTTCTTTCGTAATCTTAAACGTATAATTCTATTCATAATCATTCAAATATTCTTCCGTTCATATTCATTCAAATATACTTCCTTTCATTTTTACTAACACTCCTTTTAATTTTGCATTATATCACTATAGGTATACCATGTAGAACAAAACAAGAATGCCATGATCCTTGCTATTATGGAGGGTACCTTAATTTTGACTGCTTATTTAACAGTTGCGTTTGCTCCTAATAGCTAAGGTTAAGAGTAATCTTAATTTACTTTTGTGTATTTGTTACTCTTTTGAAGTTATCGAGAGTACTAACATGGTTGAGTATTTGTAATAAGCTACCGCGTTTTAGAAAGGCAAATATTATTATTGTAATATTCTTTAAGAGAATAATTTATTTTACATATACATTTAGGCTATTTCTTTAGGTTTTGAAAGAATAATTCATCAATAAACTTCTTTGGCAAAAATGATGTTGATAAAATCAAAAAATAATATCATGTACTATGAGTAGTTGAGCAGCACAATTTCTATATTCCAATTTGGTCATTTTTAAAATAATTCTCAAATTTAAAACACACATTACTGTATGTTATCTTTAATTTCTTTTTCAATTTAATTCTATACATTTTCTACTAAATTAAAAAGTTAAATTTAAATTTATATTTTAATTAACGAAGAATATTGTCTTTCATTTAATTATATTTATTTTCCTGCTTGTTACTTTTGTTTCTTTGATTTTGCAGATTAGAAAGCTCAACTAAAACGATTTCAGATTAGAAAGTTAACACTTTTGTAAAAATTTCTAACATATAAAGTCTGTACACTTGATCTTGGCCAAACAATATGAGTATGAGTTGACAGGTACAATAATACTAATCAACATGCTAGTAATAATAAAACAAATTCTCTTTTGTATAAATGAGAAGGATGATAATCACAAAAAGAAAGTACAAGGATGAACATAACAAAACATGAAATTCAGAAGGACTTCTACTCGAATGATTGTTCCAAGTTCCAACTTTGAAGCATGAAACATTACATTCATTTATTTATTTTCAGGAAAAAAACTCATTGAAACTAGTTTGCATCATATGACTATTCATGATATGGTCAATCTAATTAGCAAAGAATGATGTCATATTCAACTAACAAGATCCCCTTTCAACAAATTATGGACACTATAAAAATGAAATAATGACTTCGGATTAGAGGAAAAATGGATCACACAATAATGTCATATTATGGATACTTACTTTCTTACTGCTCCAAAGTTCTTGTTATAATTATGTAATTATTAACTCTCCCATGTAAATTTTGTAACATTGGTACTTTTTATTAATACAATTTTACTTATAAAAAATATATATCATTTAATTGTTAAGCAAACACTAGATCAATAACAAACATATCCTTATATACATCTAAGGGTGGAAACAGGCCAGGCCAGGCCAGGCTTTGCCTTAAACAGGCCCAGCCTATATAGCACATAGGAGCCTGGGCCTGGCCTGTTAGCCTGTTTAAAAAAAATTTCAAAGCCTAGGCCTGACCTGTTTAAAAGCCTGGCCTGTTTAAAAGCTTGGCCTGGCCTATTAGCCTGTTTAAAGGCCTATTATACTATATGCTCATG
>NC_032016.1:22604561-22605114 GCF_001865875.1 Lupinus angustifolius | reverse complement strand
GCTTCTTTCTTGAATTTCAAGAACCTATAACCTTGGTTTGACTATCCATATCGCCTCAGAAAACCTTTTTCGTGATCCAGCCCCAACCAAGATTCTTGCTCTAAATTCAAGACCTCCAAGTCTTGGTGAAGATTCACTCAATCTCAATGGCGATAAGACACCAAGAGACTAAACCCAAAGTACAAAAATAGTATATAAAAACAGAGTTTTACCAAGCACTAAAATGCTCATATTATAACAATGAAAACTCAAAAGTTAACCCGCACTCAAGTAAAACAAGCCATCATGAATGTATGCGAGTTAATGCAAAACATATAACGCAAAATCGTTCTCTTAAAATCTCTAACAATAATGCACAAACATGCAAGAAAGAATGAATGAGAGTTAACACATAAAAACTACATGCAACATATCATGAACAATATGAACTAAGCATGTTAATCTCTATTTCTCACACATGCATCTCTCTTCTGCCTATAATGTAGTAAATCACAGAAATTATGCTCTCTAATAGTTTCTAAACAATAGTATGCAATGCTACACGTTTCTGCAA
>NC_032016.1:22604068-22604461 GCF_001865875.1 Lupinus angustifolius | reverse complement strand
TATTGATATAACCTAGTCTAGATATGACCAATGAGTTCTAGGCATGTTGATTATTGAGACATATTCAAGCTTTTACTAACTCCTTGTCTTCATCAAAACATAAGCAAAACATTGCTAGTGCAATCCTTGACACTTTGCACTTTCAATTTAATTCCTTTTGGGACCTTCACTTTCTCTCTGATGGAGAGAGGTGAAAACTATTTGTGATTTTGTATATTGGGGACCATAACCTTCCTTATGTGTTAACTTATACGGTTCCCATTATCCCCTATGGGTTAACCTGATGGGTATCCACCCATTAAGCCCATATCCGTTATCCACTTTTAGAAATCTAGGGGGAGCCAGTAATTAGATCACTTATAATGTAACCCTGGAAATAAATAGCTGATATTG
>NC_032016.1:22603510-22603968 GCF_001865875.1 Lupinus angustifolius | reverse complement strand
ATTATAAATTTCTAACAATCTCCCACTTGGGCTTCCTATCTTCCTGAAACAATTATATCACAAATTCTTTAGGCACGCATTCGTATGCTATTTACATTTAGACTTCTCCTNAATACAATCTGGTCCATCTCATATATCAACTATGGAACCACCGCAACTTTCATCACATTTAAGTGTGACTCGACGATGATCACCATATTAATATACTCAATAACATAAATCAAATATGGATGCGTGACATGGAAATTTCATCCAATGTAATCTCAAACATGTTTATTTCCAACTGGTCCTTCTTAAATCTTTAGTGAGATCAATCGAAAGTCTTTAATTGCAACATAATAGTTACAATGCACAATTTTAAAATGAAACAATATACCATCAACTTTATTATGCATTAAAAAATCTATATATATTATCCAAAGCAAAACATAAAACATATAGACTCCCACTGAACTAAG
>NC_032016.1:22600868-22601157 GCF_001865875.1 Lupinus angustifolius | reverse complement strand
GAGGATGAGGATGAGGATGAGGATGAGGATGAGGATGAGGATGAGGATGAGGATGAGCATGAGAATGAGGATAGGAGGAGGATGAGAATGAGGATAGGATGAAGAGGAGGATGAGGATGAGGATAGGTTGAGGAAGAGAATGTGGACGAGGATAAGGATATGATGAGGATGAGGAAGATGATGAGGACAAGGATATGATGAGGACGAGAATTAGGATGAGGATGAGGATAGGATAGGAAGACGAAGAGGATGAGGAAGAGGATAGGATGAGGACGAGAATGAGAATGAG
>NC_032016.1:22599610-22599896 GCF_001865875.1 Lupinus angustifolius | reverse complement strand
GAGGATAAGGATGAGGGAGTGAATGAGGATGAGGATAGGATGAGGATGAGGATGAGGAGGAGGATGAGGATGTGGAAGTGGATAGGATGAGGACGAGAATGAGGATGAGGATGAGGACATGATAGGGATGAGGATAAGGATAGGATGAGGACGAGAATGAGGATAAGGATAGGATGAGGACGAGGATGAGGATAGGAAGAGGAAGAGAATGTGGAAGAGGATGAGAATTTGGAAGAAGATGAGAATGTGGAAGAGGATGAGGATGAGGATGAGGATAGGGAAAGGA
>NC_032016.1:22594998-22599510 GCF_001865875.1 Lupinus angustifolius | reverse complement strand
TGAGGATAAGAGGAGGACGAGAATGAGGATGAGGATGAGGATGAGGATGAGGATATGAGGAGGATGAGGTTGAGTATAGGAATAGGATGAGGAGTAGAATGGGGATGAGGACGAGAATGAGGATGAGGATGAGGATAGGATGAGGACGAGAATGAGAATGAGGATAGGATGAGGACGAGAATGAGAATGAGGATAGGATGAGGACGAGAATGAGAATGAGGATAGGATGAGGACGAGAATGAGAATGAGGATAGGATGAGGACGAGAATGAGAATGAGGATAGGATGAGGACGAGAATGAGAATGAGGATAGGATGAGGACGAGAATGAGAATGAGGATAGGATGAGGACGAGAATGAGAATGAGGATAGGATGAGGACGAGAATGAGAATGAGGATAGGATGAGGACGAGAATGAGAATGAGGATAGGATGAGGACGAGAATGAGAATGAGGATAGGATGAGGACGAGAATGAGAATGAGGATAGGATGAGGACGAGAATGAGAATGAGGATAGGATGAGGACGAGAATGAGAATGAGGATAGGATGAGGACGAGAATGAGAATGAGGATAGGATGAGGACGAGAATGAGAATGAGGATAGGATGAGGACGAGAATGAGAATGAGGATAGGATGAGGACGAGAATGAGAATGAGGATAGGATGAGGACGAGAATGAGAATGAGGATAGGATGAGGACGAGAATGAGAATGAGGATAGGATGAGGACGAGAATGAGAATGAGGATAGGATGAGGACGAGAATGAGAATGAGGATAGGATGAGGACGAGAATGAGAATGAGGATAGGATGAGGACGAGAATGAGAATGAGGATAGGATGAGGACGAGAATGAGAATGAGGATAGGATGAGGACGAGAATGAGAATGAGGATAGGATGAGGACGAGAATGAGAATGAGGATAGGATGAGGACGAGAATGAGAATGAGGATAGGATGAGGACGAGAATGAGAATGAGGATAGGATGAGGACGAGAATGAGAATGAGGATAGGATGAGGACGAGAATGAGAATGAGGATAGGATGAGGACGAGAATGAGAATGAGGATAGGATGAGGACGAGAATGAGAATGAGGATAGGATGAGGACGAGAATGAGAATGAGGATAGGATGAGGACGAGAATGAGAATGAGGATAGGATGAGGACGAGAATGAGAATGAGGATAGGATGAGGACGAGAATGAGAATGAGGATAGGATGAGGACGAGAATGAGAATGAGGATAGGATGAGGACGAGAATGAGAATGAGGATAGGATGAGGACGAGAATGAGAATGAGGATAGGATGAGGACGAGAATGAGAATGAGGATAGGATGAGGACGAGAATGAGAATGAGGATAGGATGAGGACGAGAATGAGAATGAGGATAGGATGAGGACGAGAATGAGAATGAGGATAGGATGAGGACGAGAATGAGAATGAGGATAGGATGAGGACGAGAATGAGAATGAGGATAGGATGAGGACGAGAATGAGAATGAGGATAGGATGAGGACGAGAATGAGAATGAGGATAGGATGAGGACGAGAATGAGAATGAGGATAGGATGAGGACGAGAATGAGAATGAGGATAGGATGAGGACGAGAATGAGAATGAGGATAGGATGAGGACGAGAATGAGAATGAGGATAGGATGAGGACGAGAATGAGAATGAGGATAGGATGAGGACGAGAATGAGAATGAGGATAGGATGAGGACGAGAATGAGAATGAGGATAGGATGAGGACGAGAATGAGAATGAGGATAGGATGAGGACGAGAATGAGAATGAGGATAGGATGAGGACGAGAATGAGAATGAGGATAGGATGAGGACGAGAATGAGAATGAGGATAGGATGAGGACGAGAATGAGAATGAGGATAGGATGAGGACGAGAATGAGAATGAGGATAGGATGAGGACGAGAATGAGAATGAGGATAGGATGAGGACGAGAATGAGAATGAGGATAGGATGAGGACGAGAATGAGAATGAGGATAGGATGAGGACGAGAATGAGAATGAGGATAGGATGAGGACGAGAATGAGAATGAGGATAGGATGAGGACGAGAATGAGAATGAGGATAGGATGAGGACGAGAATGAGAATGAGGATAGGATGAGGACGAGAATGAGAATGAGGATAGGATGAGGACGAGAATGAGAATGAGGATAGGATGAGGACGAGAATGAGAATGAGGATAGGATGAGGACGAGAATGAGAATGAGGATAGGATGAGGACGAGAATGAGAATGAGGATAGGATGAGGACGAGAATGAGAATGAGGATAGGATGAGGACGAGAATGAGAATGAGGATAGGATGAGGACGAGAATGAGAATGAGGATAGGATGAGGACGAGAATGAGAATGAGGATAGGATGAGGACGAGAATGAGAATGAGGATAGGATGAGGACGAGAATGAGAATGAGGATAGGATGAGGACGAGAATGAGAATGAGGATAGGATGAGGACGAGAATGAGAATGAGGATAGGATGAGGACGAGAATGAGAATGAGGATAGGATGAGGACGAGAATGAGAATGAGGATAGGATGAGGACGAGAATGAGAATGAGGATAGGATGAGGACGAGAATGAGAATGAGGATAGGATGAGGACGAGAATGAGAATGAGGATAGGATGAGGACGAGAATGAGAATGAGGATAGGATGAGGACGAGAATGAGAATGAGGATAGGATGAGGACGAGAATGAGAATGAGGATAGGATGAGGACGAGAATGAGAATGAGGATAGGATGAGGACGAGAATGAGAATGAGGATAGGATGAGGACGAGAATGAGAATGAGGATAGGATGAGGACGAGAATGAGAATGAGGATAGGATGAGGACGAGAATGAGAATGAGGATAGGATGAGGACGAGAATGAGAATGAGGATAGGATGAGGACGAGAATGAGAATGAGGATAGGATGAGGACGAGAATGAGAATGAGGATAGGATGAGGACGAGAATGAGAATGAGGATAGGATGAGGACGAGAATGAGAATGAGGATAGGATGAGGACGAGAATGAGAATGAGGATAGGATGAGGACGAGAATGAGAATGAGGATAGGATGAGGACGAGAATGAGAATGAGGATAGGATGAGGACGAGAATGAGAATGAGGATAGGATGAGGACGAGAATGAGAATGAGGATAGGATGAGGACGAGAATGAGAATGAGGATAGGATGAGGACGAGAATGAGAATGAGGATAGGATGAGGACGAGAATGAGAATGAGGATAGGATGAGGACGAGAATGAGAATGAGGATAGGATGAGGACGAGAATGAGAATGAGGATAGGATGAGGACGAGAATGAGAATGAGGATAGGATGAGGACGAGAATGAGAATGAGGATAGGATGAGGACGAGAATGAGAATGAGGATAGGATGAGGACGAGAATGAGAATGAGGATAGGATGAGGACGAGAATGAGAATGAGGATAGGATGAGGACGAGAATGAGAATGAGGATAGGATGAGGACGAGAATGAGAATGAGGATAGGATGAGGACGAGAATGAGAATGAGGATAGGATGAGGACGAGAATGAGAATGAGGATAGGATGAGGACGAGAATGAGAATGAGGATAGGATGAGGACGAGAATGAGAATGAGGATAGGATGAGGACGAGAATGAGAATGAGGATAGGATGAGGACGAGAATGAGAATGAGGATAGGATGAGGACGAGAATGAGAATGAGGATAGGATGAGGACGAGAATGAGAATGAGGATAGGATGAGGACGAGAATGAGAATGAGGATAGGATGAGGACGAGAATGAGAATGAGGATAGGATGAGGACGAGAATGAGAATGAGGATAGGATGAGGACGAGAATGAGAATGAGGATAGGATGAGGACGAGAATGAGAATGAGGATAGGATGAGGACGAGAATGAGAATGAGGATAGGATGAGGACGAGAATGAGAATGAGGATAGGATGAGGACGAGAATGAGAATGAGGATAGGATGAGGACGAGAATGAGAATGAGGATAGGATGAGGACGAGAATGAGAATGAGGATAGGATGAGGACGAGAATGAGAATGAGGATAGGATGAGGACGAGAATGAGAATGAGGATAGGATGAGGACGAGAATGAGAATGAGGATAGGATGAGGACGAGAATGAGAATGAGGATAGGATGAGGACGAGAATGAGAATGAGGATAGGATGAGGACGAGAATGAGAATGAGGATAGGATGAGGACGAGAATGAGAATGAGGATAGGATGAGGACGAGAATGAGAATGAGGATAGGATGAGGACGAGAATGAGAATGAGGATAGGATGAGGACGAGAATGAGAATGAGGATAGGATGAGGACGAGAATGAGAATGAGGATAGGATGAGGACGAGAATGAGAATGAGGATAGGATGAGGACGAGAATGAGAATGAGGATAGGATGAGGATGAGGATGAGGATAGGAGGAGGATGAGAATGAGGATAGGATGAATAGGAGGATGAGCACGAGGACGCAGATGAGGATAGGATGAGGACGAGGATGAGGAAGAG
>NC_032016.1:22594015-22594898 GCF_001865875.1 Lupinus angustifolius | reverse complement strand
AATGAGAATAGGATGAGGATAGGATGAGGATGAGATTGAGGATGAGGATAGGATGGGGACGAGGAAGAAGATGAGGATGAGGACGACAATGAGGATTAACATATGATGAGGACGAGGATGAGGATGAGGATAGGATTAGGACGATAATGAGGATGAGGATAGGATGTGGATTAGGACGAAGATGAGAATAGGATGAGACTGAGAATGAGGATAGGATGAGGAAAGGATGAGGATGAGAATATGGAAGAGGATGAGGATGAGGATGAGGATAAGGATAGGGGATGAGGAAGAGGATGAGGAGAAGGATAGAATGAGGACGAGGAAGAGGATGAGGATGAGGAAGAGGACGAGGTTAGGATGAGGATGAGAATGAGGATAGGAGGAGGATAGGATGAGGACGAGAATGAGGATGAGAATAGGATGAGGACGAGAATGATGATGAGGATGAGGAAGAGGACGAGGATGAGGATGAGGATGAGGATGAGGATAGGATTTGGACGAGAATGAGGATTAGGATAGGATGTGGATTAGGATGAGCATGAGGACGATGAGGATGAGGAAGGTGAGGATGAGGATGAGGATGAGGATGAGGATGAGGATAGAGGAATGTGAAGATTAGAATGAGGATGAGGAAGGTGAGGATGACGATAGGATGAGAATGACGATAGGATGAAGAGGAGGACGAGGATGAGGATAGGATGAGGACGAGGATGGGATGACGAGGACGAGGAGGACGAGGATGAGGATGAGGAAGAGGATAGGATGAGGACGAGAATGAGAATGAAGATAGGATGAGGACGAGAGTGAGAATGAGGATAGGATGAGGACGAGGATGGGATGACGAGGACGAGGAGGACGAGGATGAGGATGAGGAAGAGGATAG
>NC_032016.1:22593544-22593915 GCF_001865875.1 Lupinus angustifolius | reverse complement strand
GGATGAGGACGAGGATGAGGATAAGAGGCGGACGACATTGAGGATGAGGATAGGATGAGGATGACGATGAGCAAAAGGATGAGGACGAGGATAAGGATAAGAGGAGGACGAGAATGAGGATGATGATGAGGATGAGGATAGGAAGAGGTGAAGAATGAGAATGTGGAAGAGGATGAGGATTAGGATAAGGATAGGATAGGATCTGATGATGATGAGGATGAGGAAGAGGATGAGGATGAGGATGAGGATGAGGTTAGGATGAGGATAGGATGAGAATGTGGATGAGGATAAGGATATGATGCGGAGGAGGATGAGGATGAGGATAGGATGAGGATGAGGATGAGGATGAGGAAAAGGATGAGGTTAGGATG